>NC_139680.1:14480824-14731501 GCF_964106915.1 Podarcis gaigeae | reverse complement strand
TGAATATTGGAACTTGTAAAATTGTTGAGAGGCAACTCAATCATCTTTAGGTGGGATTTCCCACAAGGCTTGTCCTTTACCTTCAGAGGAAGGAAGATTAAAATTAGAACTTTGGAAGATAGAGATAAATTTCTGATTGCCCACGGAGAAGACCTTCATAAAGGACTTGAACTACCCCCAGGGCCCGAACCACCAGAGGTACCTACACCTGTGGACTCTAAAGACCCACAGAACCAAACACCATCCCAAGGAAAATAACCAGATTTATCCAGGATGTCCCTGCAACTTTTGAGCTGGAATATTAATGGCTGCAACAGCCCGGAAAAAAGGAGGAAAATCTTTCACATATTAAAGAAGGAACAATTGGACATTATCTGTTTACAAGAAACACATGTGACTAGGCTCCCACAGAAAAGTATTAATAAATAAAAGGCTTGGCCAGGAATTTATATCTTCGGACAAAGTTAAGAAGAGAGGAGTGGTGATATATGCAAAAGAGAGCCTTTCACCTAAATTTTTATTTAAGGACGACCATGGAAGAATTTTGGCAATTGAAATACAGCATCAAGGAGAGAAAATTTTGATATTAGGAATCTATGCTCCAAATGAAGGGAAATCAGAATTTTACAAGAAGTTGCAAGGGATTATGTTGGAATATCTGGACTTTGATAACATCATTATGGTGGGAGATATGAATGGGATCGTATCGACCAATATGGATAAGTCACAAAGACAAAATGTTACCAAAGACGGCAGACTACCAAAGACCTTTTTTGAAATGACAGATAATATGGACTGGATTGATATATGGAGAACAAAGAACCCCTTGGGAAAAGAAGGAACATTCTTTTCTGAAGCCCAGCTGACATGGACAAGAATCGACCAAATATGGATTTCTAGAGGTCTGGCACCTAAGGTGAGAAAAGTGGAAATCTGCCCAAAGACCTGCTCCGACCATAATGCTTTGAAAATGGACATGATACTAGTACCAACCGGTTCCTTTAGATGGAAGATGAATGACAACTTGTTCAGAGATCAAGAGATCATTAAGAAGGCCCAAAAAGTTATAAAGGACTACTTTGAAATAAATTTGAATACGACGGTGGAAAAAAGAACAATCTGGGATGCAAGTAAAGCGGTCATGAGAGGGTTCTTGATACAACAGAATTCTATAAAGAAAAGAACACAGAATGAAAAGAAAGACAGGATTTTGGAGAAAATCAAAGAACTAGAGAAGAAATTAAGAGCAAATCCAAAATCGCAGCCGATCTTGAGAGAAATTAAACTCCACCAGGCACAATATTTTAAATTGATAAATCAGAAAATTGAATGGAAGATTAAGTTGATGAGACAAAAAACGTTTGAATCGGCAAACAAATGTGGGAAACTGCTGGCTTGGCAGTTGAAAAAGAGGCAAAAGTTGAATACAGTAACAAATTTGGAAATTGAAGGAAGAAATATCCAGAACCCCGTGGAAATTAGAAAGTGTTCCCAGAAATATTTCAAAAAACTATACACTCAAGGGCCGCAAAATGAGATTGAAATTAAACAATTCTTGGAAAAAAATGGGCTCAAAAAACTGTCACAGGAAAATAGAACACTCTTGAATAGCAAAATAACTCGACAAGAGATTGAACTTGCCATTCAGAACATGAAACTGGGCAAATCTCCAGGGCCAGATGGTTTGACCTCCAAGTATTATAAGACATTAAATGACTATCTGATACAACCACTGATGGAGGTCAGCAATGAGATTATGGAGGGGAAGAAGGCGCCGGAATCGTGGAAAGAAGCCTTTATCACATTGATACCAAAATCAGAAACTGAAAAGACACAGCTTAAGAACTACCGTCCCATCTCCCTTCTAAATGTGGATTACAAAATATTTGCTGATGTTTTGGCAAACAGACTTAAAAGAGTTTTAAGTGAAGTAATACACAAGGACTAAGCAGGCTTTCTCCCAGGCAGACACATGTTTGCTAATACAAGGAATATTATTGACATTTTGGAGCTGTTGCAAACAGAAATTAATACCAAAGCAGTGTTAGTTTTTATAGATGCGGAGAAGGCCTTTGACAATATCTCTTGGAAATTTATGAAGGGAAATTTAAAAGAAATGGGAGTGGGGAGGGGTTTTGAAAACGGGATTGATGCGATATACTCAGAACAAAAGGCAAAACTGATAGTCAACAATGTGGTTACGGAAGGGTTTAAAATTGAAAAAGGAACACGACAAGGCTGCCCAATTTCCCCGCTGTTGTTTATTACAGTCCTGGAGGTGCTCCTGAATCTTATCAGAGGGGACCGGTTGGTGCAAGGGATTCAGGTCGGAGCGAAACAATATAAACTTAAAGCTTTTGCAGATGACCTAGTTTTGACCCTGCAGGAGCCAGAATCTAGTACAAAAAGAGTTTTGGAATTGATTCAAGACTTTGGTCGGGTGGCGGGATTTAAATTAAATAAACAGAAAACTAAAGTATTAGGGAAAAATTTGACAGACATAGAGTCAGAACGGTTTCAGAAAGAAACAGAACTAACATTGGTGAAAAAAGTTAAGTACCTAGGGGTAAATATAACAGCAAAAAATCTGAGTCTATTTAAGGATAATTATGAAAAATGCTGGTCTGAAATTAAGAGAGACTTGGACTGTTGGACAAAATTGAAACTTTCTTTGCTAGGCCGAATTGCCGCTATTAAGATGAATGTATTGCCAAAGATGTTGTTTTTGTTTCAAACATTACAAATTGTGGATAAGACGGAGTGCTTCAGGAAGTGGCAGAGAGATATTTCTAAATTTGTCTGGCAGGGCAAAAAGCCTAGAATTAAGTTTAAGATACTAACTGATGCGAAAGAAAGAGGTGGCTTTGCCCTGCCGGACTTAAAGTTGTACTATGAAGCAGCAGCTTTCTGCTGGCTCAAGGACTGGCTACTTCTTGAAGACACGGATGTGTTGGATCTGGAAGGTTTCAACAATGCATTTGGTTGGCATGCATATCTATGGTATGACAAAGTTAAGACCAATAAGGCCTTTAAGAACCATATTGTCAGGAAAGCTGTATTTAATGTCTGGACAAAATACAAAGACTTGTTGGAAAACAAAACCCCAAGGTGGCTTTCACCTCTGGAGGCTAAGGCCCGGAAGAGACTCAATATGGAGGCCAATTGGCCAAAGTATCGAACACTTCTGAGGTAATTCTTACTACTGCTTTACTACTGTTTTACTACTACTTTACTACTGTTTTACTACTACTTTACTACTGTTTTACTACAGCTTTACTACTGCTTTACTACAGCTTTACTACTACTTTACTACTACTTTACTACTACTTTACTACCATTTTACTACTACTTTATTACTACTTTAGAGCTATTTTACTGTTTTACTACTACTTTACTATCATTTTACTACTACTTTAGTACAATTTTACTACAACTTTACTACTACTTTAGAGCTATTTTACTATTATTCCACCACTTTACTATTGGACCATTTTACTACCGCTTTACTACTACTTTACTACTATCTTACTGTTGTTTCACTACTGCCTTACTACCATTTTACTACTATTTTACTACTGCGTTACTACTACTTTACTGCTATTTTACTACTATTCCACCACTTTACTATTGTTTTACCATTACTTAACTGCTACTTCACTACTGGTTTACTATTGCTTTACTACCACTTTACTTCCACTTTACTACTGCTACTTTGTTACTTTTATACTACTTTACTATTTATACCCCTATTAATAGAGTAGACCTTACTGAACAATGGCATGCTTGTCTATAGTAACAAATAATATTGTTACTATTTTATTAATTGTATATACTGCCCTTCATCCGTAGATTTAAGGTTGGTTTACAACTTAAAAATGCAAGGTAAAAAACACAAAATACACAATAAAAACAAGAACAAGAACAAACCAATAAGCCTCCTCCCTCAACCTCTCCTTAGGCTTGTCCTTCACTCAGGACTTCTCTCTTGTTCCTTGATCTTAACTTCCCCACTTTTGCAAACCTTCCAGTTGCCCCTAATTTTCCCGGGACAGTCCCAGATTTATTGAAGCTGTCCTGGTTTCTGATGTTATCCTGCTTTTCCTTAGGACGTCCCTATGTTCATGGGAGAAATGTTGGATGGTATGGAGTTATACATAGAATAGAATGATAGAATGATCATGATACAAATCCAAGGCAGACCTTTTAACATTACAGTAATCCAAGTTTATGCAGCAACTACTGGTGCTGAAGAAACTGAAATTGACCAATTCTATGAAGACTAACAACACCTTATAGAAGTGACACCAAAGAAGGATGTTCTTCTCATTATAGGGGATTGGAATGCTAAAGTAGGGAGGCAAGAGATAAAAGGAACAACTGGCAAGTTTGGCCTTGGAGATCAAAACGAAGCAGGGCAAAGGCTAATAGAGTTCTGTCAAGAGAGCAAGCTGGTCATCACAAACACGCTTTTCCAACAACACAAGAGACGACTCTACACATGGACATCACCAGATGGGCAGCATCGAAATCAGATTGATTATATTCTCTGCAGCCAAAGATGGAGAGGCTCTATACAGTCAGGAAAAACAAGACCTGGAGCTGACTGTGGCTCAGATCATCAGCTTCTTATAGCAAAATTCAAACTTAAACTGAAGCAAGTAGGGAAAACCACTGGGCCGGTAAGATATAATCTAAGTCAAATCCCTTATGAATACACAGTGGAAGTGACGAACAGGTTTAAGGATTTAGATTTGGTGGACACAGTGCCTGAAGAACTATGGATGGAGGCTCGTAACATTGTACAGGAGGCAACAACGAAAACCATCCCAATGAAAAGGAAATGCAAGAAAGCAAAGTGGCTGTCCAACGAGGCCTTACAAATAGCGGAGGAGAGAAGGCAAGCAAAATGCGAGGGAGATAGTGAAAGATACAGGAAATTGAATGCAGATTTCCAAAGAATAGCAAGGAGAGACAAGAAGGCCTTCTTAAACGAGCAATGCAAACAATAGAGGAAAACAACAGAATGGGAAGAACCAGAGATCTGTTCAAGAAGATTGGAGATATGAAAGGAACATTTCATACAAAGATTACCATAATAAAGGACAAAAGTGGTAAGGACCTAACAGAAGCAGAAGACATCAAGAAGAGGTGGCAAGAATACACAGAGGAATTATACCAGAAAGATATGGATGTCCCGTACACCCCAGGTAGTGTGGTTGCTGACCTTGAGCCAGACATCCTAGAAAGTGAAGTCAAATGGGCCTTAGAAAGCACTGCAGTCGCCAGAGGATTGGAGAAGATCAGTCAACATCCCAATCCCAAAGAAGGGCAGTGCCAAAGAATGCTCCAACTACCGCACAATTGCACTCATTTCACACGCTAGCAAGGTTATGCTTAAAATTCTACAAGGAAGGCTCAGCGGTATGTGGATCGAGAACTCCCAGAAGTGCAAGCTGGATTTAGAAGAGGCAGAGGAACCAGAGACCAAATAGCAAACATGCGCTGGATTATGGAGAAAGCTAGAGAGTTCCAGAAAGACATCTACTTCTGCTTCATTGACTATGCAAAAGCCTTTGACTGTGTCGACCACAGCAAACTACGGCAAGTTCTTAAAGAAATGGGAGTGCCTGATCACCTCATCTGTCTCCTGAGAAATCTCTATGTGGGACAAGAAGCTACAGTTAGAACTGGATATGGAACAACTGATTGGTTCAAAATTGGAAAAGGAATACGACAAGGCTGTATTTTGTCTCCCTGCTTATTTAATTTACATGCAGAATGCATCATGTGAAAGGCTGGGCTGGATGAATCCCAAGCTGGAATTAAGATTGCCGGAAGAAATAGCAACAACCTCATATATGCAGATGACACAACCTTGATGGCAGAAAGTGAGGAGGAATTAAAGAACCTTTTAATGAGGGTGAAAGAGGAGAGCGCAAAATATGGTTTGAAGCTCAACATCAAAAACCGAAGATCATGGCCACTGGTCCCATCACCTCCTGGCAAATAGAATGGGAAGGAATGGAGGAAGTGAGAGATTTTACTTTCTTGTTCTCCATGATCACTGCAGATGGTGACAGCAGCCACGAAATTAAAAGACGCCTGCTTCTTGGGAGAAGGGCAATGACAGGCCTAGAGAGCATCTTGAGAAGTAGAGACGTCACCTTGCCAACAAAGGTCCGTATAGTTAAAGGCATGGTTTTCCCAGTAGTGATGTAGTGAGAGCTGGACCATAAAGAAGGCTGATCGCCGAAGAATTGATGCTTTTGAATTATGGTGCTGGAGGAGACTCTTGAGAGTCCCATGGACTGCAAGAAGATCAAACGCATCCATTCTTAAAGAAATCAGCCCTGAGTGCTCACTGGAAGGACAGATCGTGAAGCTGAGGCTCCTGTACTTTGGCCACCTCATGAGAAGAGAAGACTCCCTGGAGATCAACATACAAACACTGAGAAGCCATTCCCCCCGCCCCCCTACTTTATAAGGAAACATTTGGAAAAACCTCTGTGATTGAGGCTACCAACATGGCGCCTTTTTGTACATCGCACACTTCTGAGGTCATTCTTACTACTGCTTTACTACTGTTTTACGACTACTTTACTACCACTTTACTACTGTTTTACTACTACTTTACTACTACTTTACTACCACTTTACTACTACTTTACTACAGCTTTACTACTACTTTACTACCACTTTACTACCACTTTACTACTACTTTACTACCACTTTACTACAGCTTTACTACTACTTTACTACTACTTTACTACAGCTTTACTACTACTTTACTACAGCTTTACTACCACTTTACTACTACTTTACTACTACTTTACTACTGCTTTACTACAGCTTTACTACTACTTTACTACCACTTTACTACTACTTTACTACTACTTTAGTACAATTTTACTACTACTTTACTACTACTTTAGGTTTTTTTTACTATTTTACTACTACTTTACTATCATTTTACTACTACTTTAGTACAATTTTACTACAACTTTACTACTACTTTAGAGCTATTTTACTATTATTCCACCACTTTACTATTGGACCATTTTACTACTGCTTTAATACTACTTTACTACTATCTTACTGCTGTTTCACTACTGCCTTACTACCATTTTACTATTTTATTACTGCGTTACTACTACTTTACTGCTATTTTACTACTATTCCACCACTTAACTATTGTTTTACCATTGGTAAAACCATTGTTTTACCATTACTTTACTGCTACTTCACTACTGGTTTACTATTGCTTTACTACCACTTTACTTCCACTTTACTACTGCTACTTTATTACTTTTATACTACTTGACTATTTATACCCCTATTAATTGAGAAGACCTTCCTGAACAATGACATGCTTGTCTACAGCTTTACTACTACTTTACTACCACTTTACTATTACTTTACTACAGCTTTACTACCACTTTACTACTACTTTACTACAGCTTTACTACTACTTTACTACAGCTTTACTACTACTTTACTACCATTTTACTACTACTTTACTACCACTTTACTATTACTTTACTACAGCTTTACTACCACTTTACTACTACTTTACTACCATTTTACTACTACTTTACTACCACTTTACTACTACTTTACTACTACTTTAGTACAATTTTACTACTACTTTACTACTACTTTAGGTTTTTTTTTACTATTTTACTACTACTTTACTATCATTTTACTACTACTTTAGTACAATTTTACTACAACTTTACTACTACTTTAGAGCTATTTTACTATTATTCCACCACTTTACTATTGGACCATTTTACTACCGCTTTACTACTACTTTACTACTATCTTACTGCTGTTTCACTACTGCCTTACTACCATTTTACTACTATTTTATTACTGCGTTACTACTACTTTACTGCTATTTTACTACTATTCCACCACTTTACTATTGTTTTACCATTACTTAACTGCTACTTCACTACTGGTTTACTATTGCTTTACTACCACTTTACTTCCACTTTACTACTGCTACTTTATTACTTTTATACTACTTGACTATTTATACCCCTATTAATTGAGTAGACCTTCCTGAACAATGGCATGCTTGTCTATAGTAACAAATAGTATTGTTACTATTTTATTAATTGTATATACTGCCCTTCATCCGTAGATTTAAGGTTGGTTTACAACTTAAAAATGCAAGGTAAAAAACACAAAATACACAATAAAAACAAGAACAAGAACAAACCAATAAGCCTCCTCCCTCAACCTCTCCTTTGGCTTGTCCTTCACTCATGACTTCTCTCTTGTTCCTTGATCTTAACTTCCCCAGTTTTGCAAACCTTCCAGTTGTCCCTAATTTTCCCGGGACAGTCCCAGATTTATTGAAGCTGTCCTGGTTTCTGATGTTATCCTGCTTTTCCTTAGGACGTCCCTATGTTCATGGGAGAAATGTTGGATGGGATGGAGTTATACATAGAATAGAATGATAGAATGTTCTCGATACGAATCGTGGTCTCGATACGAAAGTGGTGCTACTACTTTACTACTACTTTACTACCGCTTTACTACTACTTGACTACCATTTTACTACTACTTTACTACTACTTTACTACCATTTTACTACTACTTTAATGCCATTTTACTACTGCTTTACTACTACTTCACTACTGTTTTACGATAATTTTACTACTACTTTGCTACTTTACTATAATTTTACTACTACTTTACAACTACTTTAAAGCTATTTTACTATAATTCCACCACTCAAAAATGGAGCCAAACGGTTGCAAATGCTCCCCCGAGAGGTTTGGCGGTCGAAACAGAAGGCTTTTTATCTCAGTAAAAGAAATCAGCCCTCGACAACTTAACCGGCAGAAAAAGATTTTTTTGAAAAAATCTCTAAGCCCCGGGGTGGGTCACAATTTCATCAAAAATCTGGCTTTCTGCCATTCATTCAAACATGGTGCCTACTGAAGAAAGTAGGGAAAACCACTGGGCCGGTACGATATAATTTTACTACTACTTTACTACTACTTTAAAGCTATTTTACTACTATTCCACCACTCAAAAATGGTGCCAAACGGTTGCAAATGCTCCCCCGAGAGGTTTGGCGGTCGAAACAGAAGGCTTTTTATCTCAGTAAAAGAAATCAGCCCTCGACAACTTAACCGGCAGAAAAAGATTTTTTTGAAAAAATACCTAAGCCCCGGGGTCACAATTTCATAAAAAATCTGACTTTCGGCCATTCACTCAAAAATGGTGCCAAACGGTTGCAAATGCTCCCCTGAGAGGTTTGGCGGTCGAAACAGAAGGCTTTTTATCAAAGGAAAAGAAATCAGCAGAGGACAGAGGTGCCTGGCGTGCTCTGGTCCATGGGGTCACGAAGAGTCGTACACGACTAAACGACTAAATAACAACAACATAGGGAAGTTTTTTTAACGTTTACTGTTTTATTACCTTTTTATATGTCTTGGAAGCCACCCAGAGTGGCTAGAGCAACCCAGGCAGATGGATGTGGTATAAATACAGTGGTACCTCGGGTTACATATGCTTCAGGTTACAGATGCTTCAGCTTACAGATGCTTCAGGTTACAGACTCCGCTAACCCAGAAATAGTGCTTCAGGTTAAGAAATTTGCTTCAGGATGAGAACAGAAATCGTGATCCGGCGGCGCGGCGACAGCAGGAGGCCCCATTAGCTAAAGTGGTGCTTCAGGTTAAGAACAGTTTCAGTTTAAGAACGGACCTCCGGAACGAATTAAGTACTTAACCTGAGGTACCACTTTAGTAAAATTGTTGTTTCAGAACAGGGCACCCCTATTTTCCTCGGAGAAATGTTGGAGGGTATGCTTTTGTCCTCACCTCAGTTTTGACTACTGGCTCCTCACACAGCTCCTGACTCACGACAGTGTGTTGCCCATCGCTCAGTTCTGACTAAAGGATTTTATGCAGCCACTGCTGGCGGGGACATTTTGGGACCCAAAATATCCAACGCCACTAAATTCTGGTGTACTTTTTAACATAATAGTGTAGACAGGGATCAACATACAAACACTGAGAAGCATTTCCCCCCGCCCCACTACTTGATATGGAAACAACTGGAAAAACCTCTGTGATTGAGGCTACCAACATGGCGCCTTTTTGTACACTGAACACTTCTGAGGTCATTCTTACTACTACTTTAATACTGCTTTACTACTACTTTACTACCGCTTTAATACTACTTGACTACCATTTTACTACTACTTTACTACTACTTTACTACCATTTTACTACTACTTTACTGCCATTTTACTACTGCTTTACTACTACTTCACTACTGTTTTACGATAATTTTACTACTACTTTGCTACTTTACTATAATTTTACTACTACTTTACTACTACTTTAAAGCTATTTTACTACTATTCCACCACTCAAAAATGGTGCCAAACGGATGCAAATGCACCCCTGAGAGGTTTGGCGGTCGAAACAGAAGGCTTTTTATCACAGGAAAAGAAATCAGCCCTCGACAACTTAACTTGCAGAATTTTTTTTTTTTTGAAAAAATCCCTAAGCCCTGGGGTCACAATTTCATCAAAAATCTGACTTTCGGCCATTCACTTAAAAATTGTGCCTACTGAAGAAAGTAGGAAAAACCACTGGGCCGGTAAGATAAAATCTAACTGATATCCCTTATTTTGACTACTGGCTCCTCACACAGCTCCTGACTCACGACAGTGTGTTGCCCATCGCTCAGTTCTGACTAAAGGAATTAATGCAGCCACTGCTGGCGGAGACATTTTGGGACCCAAAATATCCGACGCCAGTAAATTCTGGTGTACTTTTTAACATAATAGTTTAAACAGGGATCAACATACAAACACTGAGAAGCCATTCCCCCCGTCCCACTACTTTATATGGAAACAATTGCAAAAACCTCTGTGATTGAGGCTACCAACATGGCGCCTTTTTGTACATCCAACACTTCTGAGGTCATTCTTACTACTGCTTTACTACTGTTTTACCACTACTTTACTACCACTTTACTACAGCTTTACTACTACTTTACTACTACTTTACTACAGCTTTACTACAGCTTTACTACTACTTTACTACCACTTTACTACAGCTTTACTACTACTTTACTACCACATTACTACTACTTTACTACAGCTTTACTACTGCTTTACTACAGCTTTACTACTTTACTACTGCTTTACTACAGCTTTACTACTATTTTACTAGCGCTTTACTACCGCTTTACTACTACTTTACTACAGCTTTACTACTACTTTAGTACTGCTTTACTACCGCTTTACTACTACTTTACTACTACTTTACTACTACTTTACTACAGCTTTACTACAGCTTTACTGCCACTTTACTACTACTTTACTACTACTTTAGGTTTTTTCTATTTTACTACTACTTTACTATCATTTTACTACTACTTTAGTACAATTTTACTACAACTTTACTACTACTTTAGAGCTATTTTACTATTATTCCACCACTTTACTATTGGTCCATTTTACTACCGCTTTACTACTACGTTACTACTATCTTACTGCTGTTTCACTACTGCCTTACTACCATTTTACTACTATTTTATTACTGCGTTACTACTACTTTACTGCTATTTTACTACTATTCCACCACTTTACTATTGTTTTACCATTACTTAACTGCTACTTCACTACTGGTTTACTATTGCTTTACTACCACTTTACTTCCACTTTACTACTGCTACTTTATTACTTTTATACTACTTGACTATTTATACCCCTATTAATTGAGTAGACCTTCCTGAACAATGGCATGCTTGTCTATAGTAACAAATAGTATTGTTACTATTTTATTAATTGTATATACTGCCCTTCATCCGTAGATTTAAGGTTGGTTTACAACTTAAAAATGCAAGGTAAAAAACACAAAATACACAATAAAAACAAGAACAAGAACAAACCAATAAGCCTCCTCCCTCAACCTCTCCTTTGGCTTGTCCTTCACTCATGACTTCTCTCTTGTTCCTTGATCTTAACTTCCCCAGTTTTGCAAACCTTCCAGTTGTCCCTAATTTTCCCGGGACAGTCCCAGATTTATTGAAGCTGTCCTGGTTTCTGATGTTATCCTGCTTTTCCTTAGGACGTCCCTATGTTCATGGGAGAAATGTTGGATGGGATGGAGTTATACATAAAATAGAATAATAGAATGTTCTCGATACGAATCGTGGTCTCGATACGAAAGTGGAGCTACTACTTTACTACTACTTTACTACCGCTTTACTACTACTTGACTACCATTTTACTACTACTTTACTACTACTTTACTACCATTTTACTACTACTTTAATGCCATTTTACTACTGCTTTACTACTACTTCACTACTGTTTTACGATAATTTTACTACTACTTTGCTACTTTACTATAATTTTACTACTACTTTACAACTACTTTAAAGCTATTTTACTACAATTCCACCACTCAAAAATGGAGCCAAACGGTTGCAAATGCTCCCCCGAGAGGTTTGGCGGTCGAAACAGAAGGCTTTTTATCTCAGTAAAAGAAATCAGCCCTCGACAACTTAACCGGCAGAAAAAGATTTTTTTGAAAAAATCTCTAAGCCCCGGGGTGGGTCACAATTTCATCAAAAATCTGGCTTTCTGCCATTCATTCAAACATGGTGCCTACTGAAGAAAGTAGGGAAAACCACTGGGCCGGTACGATATAATTTTACTACTACTTTACTACTACTTTAAAGCTATTTTACTACTATTCCACCACTCAAAAATGGTGCCAAACGGTTGCAAATGCTCCCCCGAGAGGTTTGGCGGTCGAAACAGAAGGCTTTTTATCTCAGTAAAAGAAATCAGCCCTCGACAACTTAACCGGCAGAAAAAGATTTTTTTGAAAAAATACCTAAGCCCCGGGGTCACAATTTCATAAAAAATCTGACTTTCGGCCATTCACTCAAAAATGGTGCCAAACAGTTGCAAATGCTCCCCTGAGAGGTTTGGCGGTCGAAACAGAAGGCTTTTTATCAAAGGAAAAGAAATCAGCAGAGGACAGAGGTGCCTGGCGTGCTCTGGTCCATGGGGTCACGAAGAGTCGTACACGACTAAACGACTAAATAACAACAACATAGGGAAGTTTTTTTAACGTTTACTGTTTTATTACCTTTTTATATGTCTTGGAAGCCACCCAGAGTGGCTAGAGCAACCCAGGCAGATGGATGTGGTATAAATACAGTGGTACCTCGGGTTACATATGCTTCAGGTTACAGATGCTTCAGCTTACAGATGCTTCAGGTTACAGACTCCGCTAACCCAGAAATAGTGCTTCAGGTTAAGAAATTTGCTTCAGGATGAGAACAGAAATCGTGATCCGGCGGCGCGGCGACAGCAGGAGGCCTCATTAGCTAAAGTGGTGCTTCAGGTTAAGAACAGTTTCAGTTTAAGAACGGACCTCCGGAACGAATTAAGTACTTAACCTGAGGTACCACTGTAGTAAAATTGTTGTTTCAGAACAGGGCACCCCTATTTTCCTCGGAGAAATGTTGGAGGGTATGCTTTTGTCCTCACCTCAGTTTTGACTACTGGCTCCTCACACAGCTCCTGACTCATGACAGTGTGTTGCCCATCGCTCAGTTCTGACTAAAGGATTTTATGCAGCCACTGCTGGCGGGGACATTTTGGGACCCAAAATATCCAACGCCACTAAATTCTGGTGTACTTTTTAACATAATAGTGTAGACAGGGATCAACATACAAACACTGAGAAGCATTTCCCCCCGCCCCACTACTTGATATGGAAACAACTGGAAAAACCTCTGTGATTGAGGCTACCAACATGGCGCCTTTTTGTACACTGAACACTTCTGAGGTCATTCTTACTACTACTTTAATACTGCTTTACTACTACTTTACTACCGCTTTAATACTACTTGACTACCATTTTACTACTACTTTACTACTACTTTACTACCATTTTACTACTACTTTACTGCCATTTTACTACTGCTTTACTACTACTTCACTACTGTTTTACGATAATTTTACTACTACTTTGCTACTTTACTATAATTTTACTACTACTTTACTACTACTTTAAAGCTATTTTACTACTATTCCACCACTCAAAAATGGTGCCAAACGGATGCAAATGCACCCCTGAGAGGTTTGGCGGTCGAAACAGAAGGCTTTTTATCAAAGGAAAAGAAATCAGCAGAGGACAGAGGTGCCTGGCGTGCTCTGGTCCATGGGGTCACGAAGAGTCGTACACGACTAAACGACTAAATAACAACAACATAGGGAAGTTTTTTTAACGTTTACTGTTTTATTACCTTTTTATATGTCTTGGAAGCCACCCAGAGTGGCTAGAGCAACCCAGGCAGATGGATGTGGTATAAATACAGTGGTACCTCGGGTTACATATGCTTCAGGTTACAGATGCTTCAGCTTACAGATGCTTCAGGTTACAGACTCCGCTAACCCAGAAATAGTGCTTCAGGTTAAGAAATTTGCTTCAGGATGAGAACAGAAATCGTGATCCGGCGGCGCGGCGACAGCAGGAGGCCCCATTAGCTAAAGTGGTGCTTCAGGTTAAGAACAGTTTCAGTTTAAGAATGGACCTCCGGAACGAATTAAGTACTTAACCTGAGGTACCACTGTAGTAAAATTGTTGTTTCAGAACAGGGCACCCCTATTTTCCTCGGAGAAATGTTGGAGGGTATGCTGGAGGGTATGTTGGATGGGATGGAGTTATACATAGAATAGAATGATAGAATGTTCTCGATACGAATCCAAGGCAGACCTTTTAACATCACAGTAATCCAAGTTTATGCACCAACTACTGGTGCTGAAGAAACTGAAATTGACCAATTCTATGAAGACTAACAACACCTTATAGAAGTGACACCAAAGAAGGAAGTTCTTCTCATTATAGGGGATTGGAATGCTAAAGTAGGGAGGCAAGAGATCAAAGGAACAACTGGCAAGTTGGGCCTTGGAGATCAAAACGAAGCAGGGCAAAGGCTAATAGAGTTCTGTCAAGAGAACAAGCTGGTCATCATAAACACGCTTTTCCAACAACACAAGAGACGACTCTACACATGGACATCACCATGGACATCTGACTAAAGGATTTTATGCAGCCACTGCTGGCGGGGACATTTTGGGACCCAAAATATCCAACGCCACTAAATTCTGGTGTACTTTTTAACATAATAGTGTAAACAGGGATCAACATACAAACCTGGAAGGGATGGGAGTGGGACGGGGATTTGAAAATGGGATTGATGCAATCTATTCAGATCAAAAGGCTAAATTGATAGTTAACAATGTGGTGACAGAAGAGTTTAAAATTGAAAAAGGAACACAACAAGGTTGCCCTATTTCCCCTCTCCTATTTATTTCGGTCCTGGAGGTGCTCCTAAATATGATTCGAGGGGACCGGTTGGTGGAAGGAATTCAGGTCGGAGCGAAACAGTACAAACTTAAAGCTTTTGCAGATGACCTAGTTTCAGAAAGAGACAGAGTTAAATGTGGTGAAAAACGTTAAATACCTAGGGGTGAACATAACAGCAAAAAATCTGAGTCTATTTAAGGATAATTATGAAAAGTGTTGGCTAGAAATTAAGAGGGACTTAGAAAGGTGGTCAAGATTGAAACTTTCCTTGTTGGGTCGAATTGCTGCTATAAAAATGAATGTATTGCCAAGGATGCTGTTTCTTTTTCAGACTTTACAGATTGTGGACAAAATGGAGTGTTTCGGGAGGTGGCAAAGAGATATCTCTAAATTTGTCTGGCAGGGCAAAAAGCCCAGAATTAAGTTTAAAATACTAACTGACGCTAAAGAAAGAGGGGGGTTTGCCCTGCCAGACTTAAGGTTGTACTATGAATCAGCAGCTTTCTGCTGGCTGAAAGATTGGCTGCTTCTTGAAAACGCTGATGTCTTAGATTTGGAAGGATTTAATAATGCTTTTGGTTGGCATGCATATTTGTGGTATGACAAGGTTAAGATCCATAAGAACTTCAAGAACCATATTGTCAGGAAAGCAGTGTTCAATGTCTGGACAAAATATTAGGACATATTAG
This sequence comes from Podarcis gaigeae, assembly GCF_964106915.1. NCBI lineage: Eukaryota > Metazoa > Chordata > Lepidosauria > Squamata > Lacertidae > Podarcis > Podarcis gaigeae. Next base: position 14,715,448 of record NC_139680.1, on the reverse strand, counting down.
AAAATAAGACCCCGAGGTGGTTATCACCTATGGAAGCGAAAGCAGTGAAAAGACCCAATATGGAGGTCAAATGGCCAAAGTATTGGGAAATATTAGAAAGAGATGGAGACAATTGGAGATTGCAGAGTTTGGAGAGACTAAAAGATAAAGTGCGAGATTGGCTACACTATGCTCAGATTAAAGAGGTTTTTAAACTGGATAAAAAGTTAGGATTCCAGGTGGAAAAATCGAAATTGGAAACAGAACTGTTAGAACCTAAGACTAAATTACTTTCAAGAATGTATAACTTGCTGCTGAGGTGGAACACACAGGATGAAACGGTTAAATCAGCTATGATAAAGTGGGCACAGGACATTGGGTATAATATTATGTTTGCTGACTGGGAAAAGTGATGGACTTTACGGCATGTATGAAGTTTACGGCATGTAATGCCTTGAAAGAAAATATTATGAAAATGATATACAGGTGGTACCTGACCCCAGTCAAGCTAGCAAAAATATATCACCTGTCAGACAATAAGTGTTGGAAATGTAAGGAAACTGAAGGAACGTTCTTTCACCTCTGGTGGACCTGCCCTAAGGTTAAGGCCTTCTGGGAAATGATATATAATGAGCTGAAAAAGGTATTTAGGTATACCTTTCCCAAGAAACCAGAGGCCTTCTTTTGGGCATTGTTGACCAGAGGGTGTTAAAGAATGATCGAACATTATTTATGTATGCAACAACAGCAGCAAGGATACTTGTCGCTAAGTATTGGAAAACTCTAGATTTGCCCACGCTGGAAGAATGGCAGATGCAATGGATGGACTATATGGAACCTGCAGAAATGACTGGCAGAATCCGAGACCTGGGAGAGCAAGACGTGGAAGAGGATTGGAAGAAATTTAAGGACTATCTGCAAAAACATTGTAAATTATATGAGTGTTAAGAAGGATGAGAGATTTGAAAATAACAGGGCCCATAAAGTTAGTTGACAAGATTATGAGAATGAGTGAACTTTATGAGAAAAATAAATTTTGAATAAATATTGTGTTAAAATTAGGTCTTAAGACCTAGACAAAAATATTCAAAGTTAGGGACAAAACATTGGAAATGTGTATAATAAGAATTGAAACAAGGTGATAAGTTGCTGGCTAAATTTTATAAATGTGGAACGCAAGAGCGGGAGATTTGAGGAAGTCCAAAGGATGAAGAAAAGATGGGTACTACAAGATGTTAAATTTTATGTTTGCTTTTCCCCCCCTGTCTATTATCTATTTATTCTGTCTTTTCTCTATTGTATTAACAAAACTCTTAATAAAAAATTTTTCAAAACAAAAACAAACAAACACTGAGAAGCCTTTCCCCCCGCCCCACTACTTGATATGGAAACAACTGGAAAAAGCTCTGTGATTGAGGCTACCAACATGGCGCCTTTTTGTACAGTGAACACTTCTGAGGTCATTATACTACTACTTTAATACTGTTTTACTACTACTTTACTACTAATTTACTACCGCTTTACTACTACTTGACTACCATTTTACTACTACTTTACTACTACTTTACTACCATTTACTACTACTTTACTGCCATTTTACTACTGCTTTACTACTACTTTGCTACTGTTTTACGATAATTTTACTACTACTTTGCTACTTTACTATAATTTTACTACTACTTTACTACTACTTTAAAGCTATTTTACTACTATTCCACCACTCAAAAATGGTGCCAAACGGTTGCAAATGCTCCCCCGAGAGGTTTGGCGGTCGAAACAGAAGGCTTTTTATCGCAGTAAAAGAAATCAGCCCTCGACAACTTAACCGGCAGAAAAATATTTTTTTGAAAAAATACCTAAGCCCCGGGGTCACAATTTCATCAAAAATCTGATTTTCGGCCATTCACTCAAAAATGGTGCCAAACGGTTGCAAATGCTCCCCTGAGAGGTTTATCGGTCGAAACAGAAGGCTTTTTATCAAAGGAAAAGAAATCAGCAGAGGACAGAGGTGCCTGGCGTGCTCTGGTCCATGGGGTCACGAAGAGTCATACACGACTAAACGACTAAACAACAACAACATAGGGAAGTTTTTTTAATGTTTACTGTTTTATTACCTTTTTATATGTTTTGGAAGCCGCCCAGAGTGGCTAGAGGAACCCAGGCAGATGGATGTGGTATAAATACAGTGGTACCTCGGGTTACATATGCTTCAGGTTACAGATGCTTCAGCTTACAGATGCTTCAGGCTACAGACTCCGCTAACCCAGAAATAGTGCTTCAGGTTAAGAAATTTGCTTCAGGTTGAGAACAGAAATCGTGATCCGGCGGCGCGGCGACAGCAGGAGGCCTCATTAGCTAAAGAAGTGCTTCAGGTTAAGAACAGTTTCAGTTTAAGAACGGACCTCCGGAACGAATTAAGTACTTAACCTGAGGTACCACTGTAGTAAAATTGTTGTTTCAGAACAGGGCACCCCTATTTTCCTCGGAGAAATGTTGGAGGGTATGCTTTTGTCCTCACCTCAGTTTTGACTACTGGCTCCTCACACAGCTCCTGACTCACGACAGTGTGTTGCCCATCGCTCAGTTCTGACTAAAGGAATTAATGCAGCCACTGCTGGCGGGGACATTTTGGGACCCAAAATATCCAACGCCACTAAATTCTGGTGTATTTTTTAACATAATAGTGTAAACAGGGATCAACAAACAAACACTGAGAAGCCTTTCGCCCCGCCCCACTACTTGATATGGAAACAACTGGAAAAACCTCTGTGATTGAGGATACCAACATGGCGCCTTTTTGTACAGTGAACACTTCTGAGGTCATTCTTACTACTACTTTAATACTGCTTTACTACTACTTTACTACCGCTTTACTACTACTTGACTACCATTTTACTACTACTTTACTACCACGTTACTACCATTTTACTACTACTTTACTGCCATTTTACTACTGCTTTACTACTACTTCACTACTGTTTTACGATAATTTTACTACTACTTTGCTACTTTACTATAATTTTACTACTACTTTACTACTACTTTAAAGCTATTTTACTACTATTCCACCACTCAAAAATGGTGCCAAACGGTTGCAAACCTGAGAGGTTTGGCGGTCGAAACAGAAGTCTTTTTATCTCAAGAAAAGAAATCATCCCTCGACAACTTAACCGGCAGAAAAAGATTCTTTTGAAAAAATCCCTAAGCCCCGGGGTCACAATTTCATCAAAGTTCTGACTTTCGGCCATTCACTCAAAAATGGTGCCAAACGGTTGCAAATGCTCCCCCGAGAGGTTTGAAAAAATCCCTAAGCCCTGGGGTCACAATTTCATCAAAAATCGGACTTTCGGCCATTCACTTAAAAATTGTGCCTACTGAAGAAAGTAGGAAAAACCACTGGGCCGGTAAGATAAAATCTAACTGATATCCCTTATTTTGACTACTGGCTCCTCACACAGCTCCTGACTCACGACAGTGTGTTGCCCATCGCTCAGTTCTGACTAAAGGAATTAATGCAGCCACTGCTGGCGGAGACATTTTGGGACCCAAAATATCCAACGCCAGTAAATTCTGGTGTACTTTTTAACATAATAGTGTAAACAGGGATCAACATACAAACACTGAGAAGCCATTCCCCCCGCCCCACTACTTTATATGGAAACAATTGGAAAAACCTCTGTGATTGAGGCTACCAACATGGCGCCTTTTTGTACATCGAAAACTTCTGAGGTCATTCTTACTACTGCTTTACTACTTTTTTACCACTACTTTACTACCACTTTACTACAGCTTTACTACTACTTTACTACTACTTTATTACAGCTTTACTACTGCTTTACTACAGCTTTACTACTGCTTTACTACAGCTTTACTACAGCTTTACTACTACTTTACTACCACTTTACTAATACTTTACTACAGCTTTACTACTACTTTACTACAGCTTTACTACTACTTTACTACAGCTTTACTACAGCTTTACTACTACTTTACTACCATTTTACTACTACTTTACTACTACTTTACTACCACTTTACTACTACTTTACTACCACTTTACTACTACTTTACTACTACTTTACTACTACTTTAGGTTTTTTTTACTATTTTACTACTACTTTACTTTCATTTTACTACTACTTTAGTAAATTTTACTACAACTTTACTACTACTTTAGAGCTATTTTACTATTAAGCGGAGACCCATCAAGAAAAACCGCAGGCAGAGCAAGCCTGTGGCCGTGGGACTCGGCGGGTGCCCAAAGCCCCCCCAGAAGCGCAGAAGGGACCCCGTAAGGGGCTCCGGAACGTGAAAGGGGTAGCGGCACTGTGAGTTCATCGCTCTTTCCGTGGATGCAAAGCCGCGCAGCTGCTGCCGATGAGCGCCGACCTTTCTTCTTGAAAACATCGGATTGGCAGTAACATACCCGTGAGTAAGGGGTACCAAAATCTGAATCTAAAATTTAAAAATTGGAAATTTGGCCGAAAACGGGAGGCGAGTAACAGGAAGTCCGCCTCCCGATCTTGCTAAACAGATCAAAGCAAAGACTCTGAGGAATGCGGAGGAGATTAAAGGGGATCGTAAAAGTGGAACTATTGTGCATTTATAGACTTATTTAAAGGATAAAGGAGAAGCTACTTTCAAATCTGTGGGATTTGTTCTTGGAACTTTTTTCTTGCTTTACTTTTGTTTTTGGATTTAAAAGGGACAACCAAGCCGTCGGGCTGCCAGCGCTTAAGAGAACTGTCAAACTGCGGATTACTGTTGCAGGAGTTTAAACTGTTACATGTATTGAGGTCTCAACACTTAAACATTGTTGCTGCCACCTTCCTTGCTACCTTGTGGCTTTTCTTTAAGAAATAGAAAGCTTTGGGACCTTCCCTTTTGTCTCGGAACTATAAGGATTCAACACAGGGAATATAGGAACTTTAATGGCGGAAAAACTCTTCCCTTCCTTGAAACTGTGAGCCACCCCCCCTAGTGGATTGTGGAGACATAGAGGCCTGAGAACTACATTTTGTTTGGACTTTCTGAGGTTAATTGTTTACACTCTGGATTTGTCTTTCTTATGGAATAAAAGACAATTTGACCTTGAACAGAGGCTGCTGGGGAATGAGCGGCACAGGGAAAACAAGAGCAGCTAAAGCTAAAGAAAAAGAAAAGAAATCTGCCCAACTAACTCAAACAACCTTAACCCATCAACGTAGATCACCTGTTCCAACTGTGCTGACAGCACAGGAGGTGGAAGTCGAACAGCCTGCTGCAGAAGATATGGCAGCAGGAGGGTCTGAAGCAGCTTTGAAACAAATTTTGGAGCAATTAGCAATTTTGAACCAAAAAGTAGATAATCAATCAACAAAACTTGACCAAGCAACATCCTCTATTAGTAAATTGACTGAAAAGGTTTCTCAGCACACTCAAGCAATTGAGAATTTGCAAGGAGCAACAGCTGAAAATCATAAATTAGCTGAGGAAGCCTATCAAAAAGCAGAGCAAGCGAACAAAAAGATTGATGAGATTAAGGGAGAAGTTAGGCCTCTGCAAAGACGGGTAGGGGAACAGCAAGCCTACCTGTCAATGGTGGAACTGAAAAGTAAGGAAAATAACCTCAGGCTGAGGGCCATCCCAGAATTGGAGGAAGGTAATTTGGAGGGATTTTTGACACTTTTATTTTCCAAATTCTGGGGAATAGAAGAAGACAAAGACTTTAAAATCGTGACGGCTTTCAGACTGGGTAGATTGGTAAAGAAAGACAAGGCCAGAGACTGTTTGGTCATTTTGAGATCAAAGGAAGGAAGAGACAAGATACTAGGCTTACATTTTAAAAAATCTTTGGAGATACAAGGTAAAAAGGCTGAAATTTACAGTGATATACCCAAACCGCTTTTGGATCTTAGAGCCTCATATTTAGAACTGACAAAATTGTTGAGATACAACGCAATCCCTTACAGGTGGGAGTTCCCACAAGGATTATCATTTACATACAAAGGAAGGAAAGTAAGAATCAAAACATCAGAGGATCAGCAGAAGTTCCTACACGACCACGGGGAAGACCTCCAAAAAGGAGCAGCAGCTTCTTGGCCACCGCCGCCACCGGAACCTACACCTGGAGCCAGACCAGTACTACCACCACCGGGATCGGAGGAAAATCAAGATACCCCATTGTAAGACTTACGAATTGATCCAGGATGTCTCTGCAACTATTTAGTTGGAATATAAATGGCGGAAACTCTCCGGAAAAAAGAAGAAAAGTGTTTCATATTTTGAAAAAAGTACAATTGGACATTATTTGCCTGCAAGAAACTCATGTGACAAGGCTCCATAGGAAAGTGTTAATTAATAAAAGGTTAGGACAGGAATTTATTTCCTCGGATAAAGTTAAGAAAAGAGGAGTGGCGATATATGCAAAGGAGAGCCTGTCACCAAAATCTTTATTTAAAGATGAACAAGGCAGAATTCTGGCGATTGAAATTCAAACACAAGGAGAAAAAATTTTGATATTAGGAATCTACGCACCAAACGATGGAAAATCGGAATTTTTTAAGAAGTTGCATGAGACTTTACTGGACTATCTAGACTACAACAACATCATTATGTTGGGAGATATGAATGGAGTTGTGTCTGTACATATGGATAAGTCGCAAAGTGTAAACATAACGAAAGATGGCAGACTACCTAAAACCTTTTTTGAAATGACTGACAATATGGACTTGATTGACATATGGAGGGTTAAGAACCCCCTAGGAAAAGAAGGAACTTTCTTTTCTGAAGCTCATCTGTCATGGACACGAATCGACCAAATATGGATATCTAAAGGACTGGCACCCAAGACTAGAAAAGTGGAAATCTGCCCAAGAACCTGCTCCGACCATAATGCCTTGAAAGTGGAATTGAGATTAAACACAACCGGATCCTTCAGATGGAAAATGAATGACACTTTATTAAGAGATCAGGAGATTGTTAAGAAGGCCCAAAAAACTTTAAAGGACTATTTTGAGATAAATTTAAACACTACGGTAGAAAAAAGAACAATCTGGGACGCAAGTAAAGCAGTTATGAGAGGGTTCCTAATACAACAAAATACGATAAAGAAAAGACTCTGGAATGAAAGGAAGGAGAAGGTATTGGAGAAAATAAGAGAAGGAGAGAAAAAATTAAGATCTAGGCCTAAGTCGAAGGAGGTGCTGAGAGAAGTGAAATTTTTCCAAGCACAATATTCGAAACTGATAAATCAAGAAGTGGAATGGAAAATTAAACAAATGAAACAAAGATCTTTTGAATCAGCTAATAAGGGTGGGAAACTGCTAGCATGGCAGTTGAAAAAAAGACAAAAATTAAATACAGTTACAAATCTAGAGATTGAAGGGAGAATTGTTCAGAAACCCGAGGAAATTAGAAAGTGCTTCCAGAGATACTTCAAAGAACTTTATGCACAAGGGCCGCAGAAAGAGTTTGAGGTGGATCAATTCGTTAAAACCAATGGATTACAAAAAATACCCCAGGAAATGAGAACAATCCTGAATAGCAAAATTTCACAGCAGGAAATCGAAAGTGCCATACAGAATCTCCAACTAGGCAAATCTCCAGGCCCTGATGGACTTACCTCCAAATATTACAAGGCTTTGAAGGACTATTTGATACAACCCTTGATGGAGGTCTGCAATCAGATAATGGAGGGGAGGAAGGCACCGGAAACGTGGAAAGAAGCCTTCATCACATTGATACCTAAACTAGAAACTGAAAAGACCCAACTTAAGAACTACCGTCCCATCTCACTCCTAAATGTGGATTACAAAATCTTTGCGGACATTTTGGCAAGTCGATTTTAAAAAGTCCTTAATGAAGTGATCCATAAGGACCAGGCAGGCTTTCTCCCTGGTAGGCATTTGTTTGACAACACAAGAAACATCATTGACATTTTGGAACTTTTACAAACAAATCTCAACACTAGAGCGGTGTTAATCTTTATTGATGCGGAGAAAGCCTTTGACAACATTTCTTGGATGTTTATGAAGAAAAATTGGGAAGGGATGGGAGTGGGACGGGGGTTTGAAAATGGAATAGAAGCAATTTATTCAGAACAAAAAGCTAAATTGATAGTAAACAATGTGGTGACAGAGGAATTTAAAATAGAAAAAGGGACACGACAGGGGTGCCCCCTATCACCTCTATTGTTCATCTCAGTCCTGGAGGTGCTATTGAACATGATTAGAAAGGACCGGTTGGTACAAGGAATCGAGGTCGGAATGAAACAATATAAACTGAAAGCATTTGCAGATGACTTGGTATTAACATTACAGGAGCCAGTCTCTAGTTCTAAAAGAGTTTTAGAAATAATTTCTGATTTTGGTCGAGTGGCGGGATTTAAGCTGAACAAGCAAAAGACTAAGGTTTTAGCAAAAAATTTGACACCCACAGAAATAGATGAGTTCCAGAAAGAGACAGAATTAAATGTGGTTAAAAAAGTGAAATACCTAGGAGTATATCTGACCTCCAAAAATTTGAATTTATTTAAAGATAATTACGAGAAATGTTGGTCCGAAATTAAAAGAGATATGGAAATTTGGTCAAGATTGAAACTTTCCTTGTTAGGCTGAATAGCAGTTATAAAGATGAATGTATTGCCGAAAATGTTATTTTTGTTTCAGGCCCTACAGATCGTGGACAAGGTGGAATGTTTTGGAAAGTGGCAGAAGGATATTTCTAAGTTTGTTTGGCAGGGCAAAAAGCCCTGAATAAAGTTTAAAATATTAACTGATGCGAAAGAAAGAGGGGGATTTGCCCTGCCAGACTTGAGGTTATATTATGAATCTGCAGCCTTCTGCTGGATGAAAGATTGGTTTTTGCTGGAGAACACTGATGTCCTAGATCTGGAAGGGTTTGATAACGCGTTTGGGTGGCATGCATATTTGTGGTATGACAAGGTTAAAGTTCACAAACGGTTTAAAAACCATATTGTCAGAAGAGCAATTTTTATGGTCTGGATGAAATACAAAGACTTATTGGAGAGTAAGACCCCGAGGTGGCTTTCACCGGTGGAGGCCAAGGCACGTAAGAGACTTAACATGGAGGCCTATTGGCCAAAATATTGGGAGATAATTGAAAAAATTGGAGACAATTGGAGGTTGCAGAGCTTGGAAAAACTAAAATACAAGGTGCGAGATTGGTTGCATTATGCCCAAATTCAGGAAGTTTTTAAAGTGGACAAAAAGGTGGGATTCCAGGTGGAAAAATCGAAATTAGAGATAGAATTGTTAGAACCAAAAAATAAATTGCTTTCGAGAATGTATAACTTGCTGCTTAAATGGAACACACAGGATGAGACAGTCAAATCCGCCAAGATAAAGTGGGCACAGGACATTGGGCACAACATTATGTTTGAAGACTGGGAAAAGTTATGGAACACCGGAATGAAATTCACGGCATGTAGTGCCTTGAAGGAAAATATTATGAAAATGATATACCGGTGGTACATGACCCCAGTCAAGCTTGCTAAGATATATCATCTGTCTGATAATAAATGTTGGAAGTGTAAGGAGGCGGAAGGGACATTCTTTCACCTCTGGTGGACATGTCCGAAGGTGAAGGCCTTCTGGGAGTTGATTTACAATGAGCTAAAAAAGGTATTTAGATATACCTTACCAAAGAAACCGGAGGCCTTTCTTCTGGGCATGGTAGACCAGAATGTGTTAAAGAAGGATAGAACCTTTTTTATGTATGCTACTACAGCAGCAAGAATTCTCATTGCAAAGTACTGGAAGACACAAGATTTACCCACTCTGGAGGAATGGCAGACGCAGTTGATGGACTACATGGAACTGGCTGAAATGACTGGCAGAATCTGAGACTTGGGAGAAGAAGCAATGGAAGAGGCCTGGAAAAAATTTAAGGACTATCTACAAAAACATTATAAGTTGTATGAATGTTAAGAAAATGCGCTTTATAGGAAATTTTAACCCCAGCAATAGCAATCAGGTGAAATGAAAACCAAGGTATAAGAAGTTTGAGGTGGAATCAGGAAATAATTTTATTGTGTTTTGACTAAAATATATAAGAATTGGTGTACAACATTTTGAATTTGATAACATGATAAACTGAAAGATACAATAAGTTATGAAACAAGATGACAAATTGCTGAAGTTTGTATTTTAAATAAATGCAGGGTCTGGAGGATGTGGGGAAGTCCAGTAGTTTTGACAAAAGGTCTATGGAAATTTGAAACCTTTATATTCTTTTTTCTTCTATCTGTTTTTCTTCTATAATTCTGTATTCTGTAAAATCAATAAAAATATTTTTTTTTAAAAAATAGAGCTATTTTACTATTATTCCACCACTTTACTATTGGACCATTTTACTACCGCTTTACTACTACTTTACTACTATCTTACTGCTGTTTCACTACTGCCTTACTACCATTTTACTACTATTTTATTACTGCGTTACTACTACTTTACTGCTATTTTACTACTATTCCACCACTTTACTATTGTTTTACCATTACTTAACTGCTACTTCACTACTGGTTTACTATTGCTTTACTACCACTTTACTTCCACTTTACTACTGCTTCTTTATTACTTTTATACTACTTTACTATTTATACCCCTATTAATTGAGTAGACCTTCCTGAACAATGGCATGCTTGTCTATAGTAACAAATAGTATTGTTACTATTTTATTAATTGTATATACTGCCCTTCATCCGTAGATTTAAGGTTGGTTTACAACTTAAAAATGCAAGGTAAAAAACACAAAATACACAATAAAAACAAGAACAAGAACAAACCAATAAGCCTCCTCCCTCAACCTCTCCTTTGGCTTGTCCTTCACTCATGACTTCTCTCTTGTTCCTTGATCTTAACTTCCCCACTTTTGCAAACCTTCCAGTTGTCCCTAATTTTCCCGGGACAGTCCCAGATTTATTGAAGCTGTCCTGGTTTCTGATGTTATCCTGCTTTTCCTTAGGACGTCCCTATGTTCATGGGAGAAATGTTGGATGGGATGGAGTTATACATAGAATAGAATGTTAGAATGATCTCGATACGAATCCAAGGCAGACCTTTTAACATCACAGTAATCCAAGTTTATGCACCAACTACTGGTGCTGAAGAAACTGAAATTGACCAATTCTATGAAGACTAACAACACCTTATAGAAGTGACACCAAAGATGGACTTCCGGAGGCGGCGCAAAATAGCAATGGCGGTCCTCTTTACCTGGTGAAGAGGGGCTCCGCGAAAAAGGGTCGTCCGCTACAGCAAAGCGGAGACCCGTTAAGAAAAACCGCAGGCAGAGCGAGCCTGCGGCCGTGGGACTCGGCGGGCGCCCAAAGCCCCCCCGGAAACGAAGAAGGGGCGCCGTAAGGGGCTCCGGAACGCGAAAGGGGGAGCGGCGCTGTGAGTTCATCGCTCTTTTCGTGGATGCAAAGCCGCGCTGCTGCTGATGATGAGCGCTGACCTTTCTTCTTGAAAACATCAAAATTGGCTGCTACATACCCGTGAGTAAGGGGAGCTAAACATCGGAAAATTTGGGAATTTGGTTGAAATTCGGCTGAAAACGGGAGGCGAGTAACAGGAAGTCTGTCTCCCGATCCTGCTAACCAGATTAAAGCAATTGCGCAGAAGAGTGCTGAAGCGTTGAAAGGGGACTGTAAAAGTAAAACGAGGGTGTATTTGACAGACTTTGTAGCGAAAAGACAAGCAGGAAATCTCTGTAAAAGTTGTGGATTTTATCTTTGGGACCTTCTTCCTAATTTTGAGTTATGTGGAGTTAAAAGAGACAACCCAGCGATCGGGCTGTCAGTGTGTAAAGGAGAGCTGTCAAACTGCTGATACTGTTATTGGAGACATTATTGAGTATCAAACTGCTGATACTGTTATTGAGACATTAACGTTTAAACATTGTTGCTGGGACCCTTCTTGACACCTTGTGGCTTCTCTTTAAGACAAAGAAAGCCTGTGGAAACTTCCTTTTGTGCTCTGGAACTATCAAAGACTTAACATAGGGAATATAAGAACTTCAATGGCGGACAAGAGTTCTCTCCTTCCTTGAAACTTTGAAATACCCCCACCTAGAGGATTGTGGAGATATAGAGGCCTGGGAACAGTACTTTATTGTGATTCTCTGTGGTTAAATTGTTTACACTCTGGACTTTGTCTAACTTATGAAACAAAAGAAAACTTGACCTTGAACAGAGGCAGGTGTGGAATGAGTGGTACAGGGAGAACAAGAGCAGCTAAAGCTAAAGAGAAAGAAAAGAAACCAGGGCAACTTGTTCAAACAACCCTATCTCATCAACGAAGATCATCCGTTCCAACTGTGCTGACAGCACAGGAGGTGGAATTTGAAGAGCCTGCTGCAGAGCCTGCTGCAGAAGATATGGCAACTGGAGGATCTGAAATAGTCCTGAAGCAAATCTTGGAACAACTTGGAATTTTAAATCAAAAAGTGGACAATCAATCATCAAAAATTGACCGAGCTACATCCTCTATCACTAAATTATCTGAGCAAGTTTCCCATCATACCCAGGCAATTGAAAAATTACAAGGGGCAACGACTGAAAATTATAAGCTTGCGGTGGAAGCTTGTCAAAAAGCAGAACAGGCGAATAAAAAGGTTGATGAGATTAGGGGGGAAGTAAGGCCTCTGAAAAGACAGGTAGGGGAACAACAAGCCTACCTGTCATTGGTTGAACTGAAAAGTAAGGAAAATAATCTCAGATTAAGGGCTATCCCAGAATTGGAGGAAGGAAATCTACAGGGATTTTTAACACTTTTGTTCTCCAAATTCTGGGGGATAGAGGAAGATAAGGACTTTAAAATTGTGACTGCCTTTAGACTGGGAAAATTGATAAAGAAGGACAAGTCCAGAGACTGTTTGGTTATTTTGAGATCGAGAGAGGAAAGAGACAAGATACTAGGCCTACATTTCAAAAAATCCTTGGAGATAGAAGGAAAAAAGGCTGAAATTTACAGAGACATACCTAAACACCTTTTGGACCTTAGGACTACTTATATAGACTTGACCAAATTGTTGAGATATAACACAATCCCTTATAGGTGGGAGTTTCCGCAAGGACTATCATTTACTTACAAAGGAAGGAAAGTAAGAATTAAAACACCGGAGGACCAACAGAAGTTCCTACACGACCACGAGGAGGACCTCCAGAAAGGAGCTGCAGCTTCTTGGCCTCCGCCACCACCGGGACCATCTCCAAAGCCTACACCGCCTGGATCTGGACCAACATTACCACCTCCGGGATCGGGGGGAAGCCTAGACACCCCATTGTAGACCCACCAATTAGACCAGGATGTCGCTGCAGCTTCTTAGTTGGAATATAAATGGCGGAAATTCTCCGGAAAAAAGAAGAAAAGTATTTCATATATTGAAAAAAGAACATTTGGACATTATTTGCCTGCAAGAAACGCATGTGACAAGGCTCCACAGAAAAGTGTTAATTAATAAAAGACTAGGCCAAGAATTTATCTCTTCGGATAAAGTGAAGAAAAGAGGTGTGGTGATATATGCAAAGGAGAGCCTGTCACCGAAATTCTTATTTAAAGATGATCACGGCAGAATTTTGGCGATTGAAATTCAGACACAAGGAGAAAAATTTCTGATATTAGGAATATACGCCCCAAATGAAGGAAAATCGGAATTTTTCAGGAAGCTGCATGAGATTATGCTGGACTACTTAGACTATAACAACATCATCATGATGGGTGACATGAATGGGGTTGTGTCTGTAAATATGGATAAGTCGCAAAGTGCTAACATAACGAAAGATGGCAGACTACCTAAAACTTTTTTTGAAATGACTGACAATGTGGACTTGATTGACATATGGAGGGTTAAGAACCCCCTAGGAAAAGAAGGGACTTTCTTTTCTGAAGCTCATCTGACATGGACACGAATCGACCAAATAAGGTTATAGCAAAAAATTTGACAAGTACAGAAACAGATGAGTTTGTGAAGGAAACAGAATTAAATGTGGTTAAAAAAGTAAAATACCTAGGGGTGTATCTGACCTCCAAAAATTTGAATTTGTTTAAGGATAATTACGAGAAATGTTGGTTAGAAATCAAAAGAGATTTGGAAACATGGTCAAGATTGAAACTTTCCTTGTTGGGCCGAGTAGCAGCTATAAAGATGAATGTATTGCCAAAAATGCTATTTTTGTTTCAGACCCTACAGGTCGTGGACAAGGTGGAATGTTTTGGAAAGTGGCAGAAGGATATTTCTAAGTTTGTTTGGCAGGGCAAAAAGCCCCGAATAAAGTTTAAGATACTAACTGATGCGAAAGAAAGAGGGGGATTTGCCCTGCCAGACTTGAGGTTATATTACGAAGCTGCAGCCTTCTGCTGGTTGAAAGATTGGATTTTACTGGAAAACACTGATGTCCTAGATCTGGAAGGGTTTGACAATGCTTTTGGGTGGCATGCATATTTGTGGTATGACAAGGTTAAAGTGCACAAATTGTTTAAAAACCACATTGTCAGGAGAGCAATTTTAATGGTCTGGACAAAATATAAAGACTTATTGGAGAGTAAGACTCCGAGGTGGCTCTCGCCGGTGGAGGCCAAGGCACGTAAGAGACCTAATATGGAAGCCAATTGGCCTAAATATGGGGAAATCATTGAAAAGATTGGAGACAATTGGAGGTTGCAGAGCTTGGAAAAACTAAAAAACAAGGTGCGAGATTGGTTGCATTATGCACAAATTCAAGAGGTCTTCAAAGTAGATAAGAAGGTTGGATTCCAGGTGGAAAAATCGAAACTAGAGACAGAATTGTTAGAACCAAAAAGTAAATTACTTTCGAGAATGTATAACCTGCTGCTTAAATGGAATACTCAGGATGAGACAGTCAAATCCGCCATGATAAAGTGGGCGCAGGATTTGGGGCATAACATTATGTTTGAAGACTGGGAAAGGTTATGAATGAAATTTACGGCATGTAGTGCCTTGAAGGAAAATATTATGAAAATGATATACCGGTGGTACATGACCCCAGTCAAGCTTGCTAAGATATATCACCTGTCTGATAATAAATGCTGGAAATGTAAAGAGGCGGAAGGGACATTCTTTCACCTCTGGTGGACCTGCCCGAAAGTGAAGGCTTTCTGGGAAATGATCCATAATGAACTAAAAAAGGTACTGAGATTTACCTTACCTAAGAAACCAGAGGCCTTCCTTCTGGGCATGGTGGACCGGAGAGTGTTTAAGAAGGACAGAACTTTTTTTATGTATGCTACTACAGCAGCAAGGATTCTGATTGCAAAATATTGGAAGACACAAGATTTACCCACACTGGAGGAATGGCACACGCAGTTGATGGACTATATGGAACTGGCCGAAATGACTGGCAGAATCCGAGACTTGGGAGAAGAAACATTCGAGGAGGATTGGAGAAAATTTAAAGACTATTTGCAAAAACATTATAAGTTGTATGAATGTTAAAAAACGCACCCTCTAGGAAATTCTAGTTTCAGTAATGTTAAATTAAAGAAATGGAAATTAAGGTACAAGGAGTCAGAGATAGAATAATGAAACAACTTTATTGTGTTAAAATGAAAATGTACATGATTTGGGTTATATTACATTTGAAATTGGGTAACATGATAAAAAAGAAGATATAATAAGTATTGAAACAAGTTAACAAATTGCAGACGATATGCATCACAGAGAATGCAGGGTTGGGAGGACGTGGGGAAGTCCAACAGATTTGGAAAAAGGAGTAAGAAAAATTTGTAACCTTTCTTTTTTACTTTTGCAATACGTTCTTTATTCTTTTTTCTGTATTATATAAAACTAATAAAAAAAAATTATAAAAAAAAATAGAAGTGACACCAAAGAAGGATGTTCTTCTCATTATAGGGGATTGGAATGCTAAAGTAGGGAGGCAAGAGATAAAAGGAACAACTGGCAAGTTGGGCCTTGGAGATCAAAACGAAGCAGGGCAAAGGCTAATAGAGTTCTGTCAAGAGAACAAGCTGGTCATCATAAACACGCTTTTCCAACAACACAAGAGACGACTCTACACATGGACATCACCATGGACATCTGACTAAAGGATTTTATGCAGCCACTGCTGGCGGGGACATTTTGGGACCCAAAATATCCAACGCCACTAAATTCTGGTGTACTTTTTAACATAATAGTGTAAACAGGGATCAACATACAAACCTGGAAGGGATGGGAGTGGGACGGGGATTTGAAAATGGGATTGATGCAATCTATTCAGATCAAAAGGCTAAATTGATAGTTAACAATGTGGTGACAGAAGAGTTTAAAATTGAAAAAGGAACACAACAAGGTTGCCCTATTTCCCCTCTCCTATTTATTTCGGTCCTGGAGGTGCTCCTAAATATGATTCGAGGGGACCGGTTGGTGGAAGGAATTCAGGTTGGAGCGAAACAGTACAAACTTAAAGCTTTTGCAGATGACCTAGTTTTGACCCTACAGGAGCCAGAGTCCAGTACGAAAAGGGCATTACAAGTGATTCAAGAGTTTGGTCGGGTGGCGGGATTTAAATTAAACAAACAAAAAACTAAGGTACTGGAAAAAAACTTGACAACTTCAGAGTCAGAGAGGTTTCAGAAAGAGACAGAGTTAAATGTGGTGAAAAAAGTTAAATACCTAGGGGTGAACATAACAGCAAAAAATCTGAGTCTATTTATGGATAATTATGAAAAGTGTTGGCTAGAAATTAAGAGGGACTTAGAAAGTTGGTCAAGATTGAAATTTTCCTTGTTGGGTCGAATTGCTGCTATAAAAATGAATGTATTGCCAAGGATGCTGTTTCTTTTTCAGACTTTACAGATTGTGGACAAAATTCAGTGTTTTGGGAGGTGGCAAAGAGATATCTCTAAATTTGTCTGGCAGGGCAAAAAGCCCAGAATTAAGTTTAAAATACTAACTGACGCTAAAGAAAGAGGGGGGTTTGCCCTGCCAGACTTAAGGTTGTACTATGAATCAGCAGCTTTCTGCTGGCTGAAAGATTGGCTGCTTCTTGCAAACGCTGATGTCTTAGATTTGGAAGGATTTAATAATGCTTTTGGTTGGCATGCATATTTGTGGTATGACAAGGTTAAGATCCATAAGAACTTCAAGAACCATATTGTCAGGAAAGCAGTGTTCAATGTCTGGACAAAATATTAGGACATATTAGAAAATAAGACCCCGAGGTGGTTATCACCTATGGAAGCGAAAGCAGTGAAAAGACCCAATATGGAGGTCAAATGGCCAAAGTATTGGGAAATATTAGAAAGAGATGGAGACAATTGGAGATTGCAGAGTTTGGAGAGACTAAAAGATAAAGTGCGAGATTGGCTACACTATGCTCAGATCAAAGAGGTTTTTAAACTGGATAAAAAGTTAGGATTCCAGGTGGAAAAATCGAAATTGGAAACAGAACTGTTAGAACCTAAGACTAAATTACTTTCAAGAATGTATAACTTGCTGCTGAGGTGGAACACACAGGATGAAACGGTTAAATCAGCTATGATAAAGTGGGCACAGGACATTGGGTATAATATTATGTTTGCTGACTGGGAAAAGTTATGGACCACCGGTATGAAGTTTACGGCATGTAATGCCTTGAAAGAAAATATTATGAAAATGATATACAGGTGGTACCTGACCCCAGTCAAGCTAGCAAAAATATATCACCTGTCAGACAATAAGTGTTGGAAATGTAAGGAAACTGAAGGAACGTTCTTTCACCTCTGGTGGACCTGCCCTAAGGTTAAGGCCTTCTGGGAAATGATATATAATGAGCTGAAAAAGGTATTTAGGTATACCTTTCCCAAGAAACCAGAGGCCTTCCTTTGGGGCATTGTTGACCAGAGGGTGTTAAAGAATGATCGAACATTATTTATGTATGCAACAACAGCAGCAAGGATACTTGTCGCTAAGTACTGGAAAACTCTAGATTTGCCCACGCTGGAAGAATGGCAGATGCAACTGATGGACTATATGGAACCTGCAGAAATGACTGGCAGAATCCGAGACCTGGGAGAGCAAGACGTGGAAGAGGATTGGAAGAAATTTAAGGACTATCTGCAAAAACATTGTAAATTATATGAGTGTTAAGAAGGATGAGAGATTTGAAAATAACAGGGCCCATAAAGTTAGTTGACAAGATTATGAGAATGAGTGAACTTTATGAGAAAAATAAATTTTGAATAAATATTGTGTTAAAATTAGGTCTTAAGACCTAGACAAAAATATTCAAAGTTAGGGACAAAACATTGGAAATGTGTATAATAAGAATTGAAACAAGGTGATAAGTTGCTGGCTAAGGTTTTATAAATGTGGAACGCAAGAGCGGGAGATTTGAGGAAGTCCAAAGGATGAAGAAAAGATGGGTACTACAAGATGTTAAATTTTATGTTTGCTTTTTTCCCCCTGTCTATTATCTACTTATTCTGTCTTTTCTCTATCGTATTAACAAAACTCTTAATAAAAAAAATTTCAAAACAAAAACAAACAAACACTGAGAAGCCTTTCCCCCCGCCCCACTACTTGATATGGAAACAACTGGAAAAAGCTCTGTGATTGAGGCTACCAACATGGCGCCTTTTTGTACAGTGAACACTTCTGAGGTCATTATACTACTACTTTACTACCGCTTTACTACTACTTTACTACTATTTACTACTACTTTACTGCCATTTTACTACTGCTTTACTACTACTTTGCTACTGTTTTACGATAATTTTACTACTACTTTGCTACTTTACTATAATTTTACTACTACTTTACTACTACTTTAAAGCTATTCTACTACTATTCCACCACTCAAAAATGGTGCCAAACGGTTGCAAATGCTCCCCCGAGAGGTTTGGCGGTCGAAACAGAAGGCTTTTTATCTCAGTAAAAGAAATCAGCCCTCGACAACTTAACCGGCAGAAAAATATTTTTTTGAAAAAATACCTAAGCCCCGGGGTCACAATTTCATCAAAAATCTGACTTTCGGCCATTCACTCAAAAATGGTGCCAAACGGTTGCAAATGCTCCCCTGAGAGGTTTGGCGGTCGAAACAGAAGGCATTTTATTACAGGAAAAGAAATCAGCAGAGGACAGAGGTGCCTGGCGTGCTCTGGTCCATGGGGTCACGAAGAGTCGTATACGACTAAACGACTAAACAACAACAACATAGGGAAGTTTTTTTTAATGTTTACTGTTTTATTACCTTTTTATATGTTTTGGAAACCGCCCAGAGTGGCTAGAGCAACCCAGGCAGATGGATGTGGTATAAATACAGTGGTAAATCGGGTTACATATGCTTCAGGTTACAGATGCTTCAGCTTACAGATGCTTCAGGTTACAGACTCCGCTAACCCAGAAATAGTGCTTCAGGTTAAGAAATTTGCTTCAGGATGAGAACAGAAATCGTGATCCGGCGGCACGGCGACAGCAGGATGCCCCATTAGCTAAAGTGGTGCTACTACTACTTTACTACTACTTTACTACCGCTTTACTACTAATTGACTACCATTTTACTACTACTTTACTACTACTTTACTACCATTTTACTACTACTTTAATGCCATTTTACTACTGCTTTACTACTACTTCACTACTGTTTTACGATAATTTTACTACTACTTTGCTACTTTACTATAATTTTACTACTACTTTACAACTACTTTAAAGCTATTTTACTACTATTCCACCACTCAAAAATGGTGCCAAACGGTTGCAAATGCTCCCCCGAGAGGTTTGGCGGTCGAAATAGAAGGCTTTTTATCTCAGTAAAAGAAATCAGCCCTCGACAACTTAACCGGCAGAAAAAGATTCTTTTGAAAAAATCCCTAAGCCCTGGGGTCACAATTTCATCAAAAATCTGACTTTCGGCCATTCACTTAAAAATTGTGCATACTGAAGAAAGTCGGAAAAACCACTGGGCCGGTAAGATAAAATCTAACTGATATCCCTTATTTTGACTACTGGCTCCTCACACAGCTCCTGACTCACGACAGTGTGTTGCCCATCGCTCAGTTCTGACTAAAGGAATTAATGCAGCCACTGCTGGCGGAGACATTTTGGGACCCAAAATATCCAACGCCAGTAAATTCTGGTGTACTTTTTAACATAATAGTGTAAACAGGGATCAACATACAAACACTGAGAAGCCATCCCCCCCGCCCCACTACTTTATATGGAAACAATTGGAAAAACCTCTGTGATTGAGGCTACCAACATGGCGCCTTTTTGTACATCGAAAACTTCTGAGGTCATTCTTACTACTGCTTTACTACTGTTTTACCACTACTTTACTACCACTTTACTACAGCTTTACTACTACTTTACTACTACTTTACTACAGCTTTACTACTGCTTTACTACAGCTTTACTACTACTTTACTACAGCTTTACTACTACTTTACTACTACTTTACTACAGCTTTACTACTACTTTACTGCTACTTTAATACAGCTTTACTACTGCTTTACTACAGCTTTACTACTACTTTACTACAGCTTTACTACTACTTTACTACTACTTTACTAGAGCTTTACTACTACTTTACTACTACTTTACTACAGCTTTACTACTACTTTACTACTACTTTACTACAGCTTTACTACCGCTTTACTACAGCTTTACTACTACTTTACTACAGCTTTACTACAGCTTTACTACTACTTTACTACCACTTTACTACAGCTTTACTACAGCTTTACTACTACTTTACTACAGCTTTACTACAGCTTTACTACTACTTTACTACTACTTTACTACCATTTTACAACTACTTTACTACTACTTTAGGTTTTTTTTACTATTTTACTACTACTTTACTATCATTTTACTACTACTTTAGTACAATTTTACTACAACTTTACTACTACTTTAGAGCTATTTTACTATTATTACACCACTTTACTATTGGACCATTTTACTACCTCTTTACTACTACTTTACTACTATCTTACTGCTGTTTCACTACTGCCTTACTACCATTTTACTACTATTTTATTACTGCGTTACTACTACTTTACTGCTATTTTACTACTATTCCACCACTTTACTATTGTTTTACCATTACTTAACTGCTACTTCACTACTGGTTTACTATTGCTTTACTACCACTTTACTTCCACTTTACTACTGCTACTTTATTACTTTTATACTACTTTACTATTTATACCCCTATTAATTGAGTAGACCTTCCTGAACAATGGCATGCTTGTCTATAGTAACAAATAGTTTTGTTACTATTTTATTAATTGTATATACTGCCCTTCATCCGTAGATTTAAGGTTGGTTTACAACTTAAAAATGCAAGGTAAAAAACACAAAATACACAATAAAAACAAGAACAAGAACAAACCAATAAGCCTCCTCCCTCAACCTCTCCTTTGGCTTGTCCTTCACTCATGACTTCTCTCTTGTTCCTTGATCTTAACTTCCCCACTTTTGCAAACCTTCCAGTTGTCCCTAATTTTCCCGGGACAGTCCCAGATTTATTGAAGCTGTCCTGGTTTCTGATGTTATCCTGCTTTTCCTTAGGACGTCCCTATGTTCATGGGAGAAATGTTGGATGGGATGGAGTTATACATAGAATAGAATGATAGAATGATCTTGATACGAATCCAAGGCAGACCTTTTAACATCACAGTAATCCAAGTTTATGCACCAACTACTGGTGCTGAAGAAACTGAAATTGACCAATTCTATGAAGACTAACAACACCTTATAGAAGTGACACCAAAGAAGGATGTTCTTCTCATTATAGGGGATTGGAATGCTAAAGTAGGGAGGCAAGAGATAAAAGGAACAACTGGCAAGTTTGGCCTTGGAGATCAAAACGAAGCAGGGCAAAGGCTAATAGAGTTCTGTCAAGAGAACAAGCTGGTCATCATAAACACGCTTTTCCAACAACACAAGAGACGACTCTACACATGGACATCACCATGGACATCTGACTAAAGGATTTTATGCAGCCACTGCTGGTGGGGACATTTTGGGACCCAAAATATCCAACGCCACTAAATTCTGGTGTACTTTTTAACATAATAGTGTAAACAGGGATCAACATACAAACCTGGAAGGGATGGGAGTGGGACGGGGATTTGAAAATGGGATTGATGCAATCTATTCAGATCAAAAGGCTAAATTGATAGTTAACAATGTGGTGACAGAAGAGTTTAAAATTGAAAAAGGAACACAACAAGGTTGCCCTATTTCCCCTCTCCTATTTATTTCGGTCCTGGAGATGCTCCTAAATATGATTCGAGGGGACCGGTTGGTGGAAGGAATTCAGGTCGGAGCGAAATAGTACAAACTTAAAGCTTTTGCAGATGACCTAGTTTTGACCCTACAGGAGCCAGAGTCCAGTACGAAAAGGGCATTACAAGTGATTCAAGAGTTTGGTCGGGTGGCGGGATTTAAATTAAACAAACAAAAAACTAAGGTACTGGAAAAAAACTTTATAACTTCAGAGTCAGAGAGGTTTCAGAAAGAGACAGAGTTAAATGTGGTGAAAAAAGTTAAATACCTAGGGGTGAACATAACAGCAAAAAATCTGAGTCTATTTAAGGATAATTATGAAAAGTGTTGGCTAGAAATTAAGAGGGACTTAGAAAGTTGGTCAAGATTGAAACTTTCCTTGTTGGGTCGAATTGCTGCTATAAAAAAGAATGTATTGCCAAGGATGCTGTTTCTTTTTCAGACTTTACAGATTGTGGACAAAATTCAGTGTTTCGGGAGGTGGCAAAGAGATATCTCTAAATTTGTCTGGCAGGGCAAAAAGCCCAGAATTAAGTTTAAAATACTAACTGACGCTAAAGAAAGAGGTGGGTTTGCCCTGCCAGATTAAGGTTGTACTATGAATCAGCAGCTTTCTGCTGGCTGAAAGATTGGCCTCTTCTTGAAAACGCTGATGTCTTAGATTTGGAAGGATTTAATAATGCTTTTGGTTGGCATGCATATTTGTGGTATGACAAGGTTAAGATCCATAAGAACTTCAAGAACCATATTGTCAGGAAAGCAGTGTTCAATGTCTGGACAAAATATTAGGACATATTAGAAAATAAGACCCCGAGGTGGTTATCACCTATGGAAGCGAAAGCAGTGAAAAGACCCAATATGGAGGTCAAATGGCCAAAGTATTGGGAAATATTAGAAAGAGATGGAGACAATTGGAGATTGCAGAGTTTGGAGAGACTAAAAGATAAAGTGCGAGATTGGCTACACTATGCTCAGATTAAAGAGGTTTTTAAACTGGATAAAAAGTTAGGATTCCAGGTGGAAAAATCGAAATTGGAAACAGAACTGTTAGAACCTAAGACTAAATTACTTTCAAGAATGTATAACTTGCTGCTGAGGTGGAACACACAGGATGAAACGGTTAAATCAGCTATGATAAAGTGGGCACAGGACATTGGGTATAATATTATGTTTGCTGACTGGGAAAAGTGATGGACTTTACGGCATGTATGAAGTTTACGGCATGTAATGCCTTGAAAGAAAATATTATGAAAATGATATACAGGTGGTACCTGACCCAAGTCAAGCTAGCAAAAATATATCACCTGTCAGACAATAAGTGTTGGAAATGTAAGGAAACTGAAGGAACGTTCTTTCACCTCTGGTGGACCTGCCCTAAGGTTAAGGCCTTCTGGGAAATGATATATAATGAGCTGAAAAAGGTATTTAGGTATACCTTTCCCAAGAAACCAGAGGCCTTCTTTTGGGCATTGTTGACCAGAGGGTGTTAAAGAATGATCGAACATTATTTATGTATGCAACAATAGCAGCAAGGATACCTGTCGCTAAGTATTGGAAAACTCTAGATTTGCCCACGCTGGAAGAATGGCAGATGCAACTGATGGACTATATGGAACCTGCAGAAATGACTGGCAGAATCCGAGACCTGGGAGAGCAAGACGTGGAAGAGGATTGGAAGAAATTTAAGGACTATCTGCAAAAACATTGTAAATTATATGAGTATTAAGAAGGATGAGAGATTTGAAAATAACAGGGCCCATAAAGTTAGTTGACAAGATTATGAGAATGAGTGAACTTTATGAGAAAAATAAATTTTGAATAAATATTGTGTTAAAATTAGGTCTTAAGACCTAGACAAAAATATTCAAAGTTAGGGACAAAACATTGGAAATGTGTATAATAAGAATTGAAACAAGGTGATAAGTTGCTGGCTAAAGTTTTATAAATGTGGAACGCAAGATCGGGAGATTTGAGGAAGTCCAAAGGATGAAGAAAAGATGGGTACTACAAGATGTTAAATTTTATGTTTGCTTTTCCCCCCCTGTCTATTATCTATTTATTCTGTCTTTTCTCTATTGTATTAACAAAACTCTTAATAAAAAAAATTTCAAAACAAAAACAAACAAACACTGAGAAGCCTTTCCCCTCGCCCCAATACTTGATATGGAAACAACTGGAAAAAGCTCTGTGATTGAGGTTCCCAACATGGCGCCTTTTTGTACAGTGAACACTTCTGAGGTCATTATACTACTACTTTAATACTGTTTTACTACTACTTTTCTACTACTTTACTACCGCTTTACTACTACCTTACTACCATTTTACTACTAGTTTACTACTACTTTACTACCATTTACTACTACTTTACTGCCATTTTACTACTGCTTTACTACTACTTTGCTACTGTTTTACGATAATTTTACTACTACTTTGCTACTTTACTATAATTTTACTACTACTTTACTACTACTTTAAAGCTATTTTACTACTATTCCACCACTCAAAAATGGTGCCAAACGGTTGCAAATGCTCCCCCGAGAGGTTTGGCGGTCGAAACAGAAGGCTTTTTATCTCAGTAAAAGAAATCAGCCCTCGACAACTTAACCGGCAGAAAAATATTTTTTTGAAAAAATACCTAAGCCCCGGGGTCACAATTTCATCAAAAATCTGACTTTCGGCCATTCACTCAAAAATGGTGCCAAACGGTTGCAAATGCTCCCCTGAGAGGTTTGGCGGTCGAAACAGAAGGCATTTTATTACAGGAAAAGAAATCAGCAGAGGACAGAGGTGCCTGGCGTGCTCTGGTCCATGGGGTCACGAAGAGTCGTATACGACTAAACGACTAAACAACAACAACATAGGGAAGTTTTTTTTAATGTTTACTGTTTTATTACCTTTTTATATGTTTTGGAAGCCGCCCAGAGTGGCTAGAGCAACCCAGGCAGATGGATGTGGTATAAATACAGTGGTACCTCGGGTTACATATGCTTCAGGTTACAGATGCTTCAGCTTACAGATGCTTCAGGTTACAGACTCCGCTAACCCAGAAATAGTGCTTCAGGTTAAGAAATTTGCTTCAGGATGAGAACAGAAATCGTGATCCGGCGGCGCGGCGACAGCAGGAGGCCCCATTAGCTAAAGTGGTGCTTCAGGTTAAGAACAGTTTCAGTTTAAGAACGGACCTCCGGAACGAATTAAGTACTTAACCTGAGGTACCACTGTAGTAAAATTGTTGTTTCAGAACAGGGCACCCCTATTTTCCTCGGAGAAATGTTGGAGGGTATGCTTTTGTCCTCACCTCAGTTTTGACTACTGGCTCCTCACACAGCTCCTGACTCACGACAGTGTGTTGCCCATCGCTCAGTTCTGACTAAAGAA
Organism: Podarcis gaigeae; assembly: GCF_964106915.1. Taxonomy (NCBI): domain Eukaryota; kingdom Metazoa; phylum Chordata; class Lepidosauria; order Squamata; family Lacertidae; genus Podarcis; species Podarcis gaigeae. The sequence goes on along the minus strand of NC_139680.1, from coordinate 14,689,856 downwards.
TTTTATGCAGCCACTGCTGGCGGGGACATTTTGGGACCCAAAATATCCAACGCCACTAAATTCTGGTGTACTTTTTAACATAATAGTGTAAACAGGGATCAACATACAAACACTGAGAAGCCTTTCCCCCCGCCCCACTACTTCTGAGGTCATTCTTACTACAACTTTAATACTGCTTTACTACTACTTTACTACCGCTTTACTACTACTTGACTACCATTTTACTACTACTTTACTACTACTTTACTACCATTTTACTACTACTTTACTGCCATTTTACTACTGCTTTACTACTACTTCACTACTGTTTTACGATAATTTTACTACTACTTTGCTACTTTACTATAAGTTTACTACTACTTTACTACTACTTTAAAGCTATTTTACTACTATTCCACCACTCAAAAATGGTGCCAAACGGATGCAAATGCACCCCTGAGAGGTTTGGCGGTCGAAGCAGAAGGCTTTTTATCACAGGAAAAGAAATCAGCCCTCGACAACTTAACTTGCAGAATTTTTTTTTTTGAAAAAATCCCTAAGCCCCGGGGTCACAATTTCATAAAAAATCTGACTTATTGCCATTTTACTACTGCTTTACTACTACTTCGCTACTGTTTTACGATAATTTTACTACTACTTTGCTACTTTACTATAATTTTACTACTACTTTACTACTACTTTAAATCTATTTTACTACTATTCCACCACTCTAAAATGGTGCCAAACGGTTGCAAACCTGAGAGGTTTGGCGGTCGAAACAGAAGTCTTTTTATCTCAAGAAAAGAAATCATCCCTCGACAACTTAACCGGCAGAAAAAGATTCTTTTGAAAAAATCCCTAAGCCCTGGGGTCACAATTTCATCAAAGTTCTGACTTTCGGCCATTCACTCAAAAATGGTGCCAAACAGTTTCAAATGCTCCCCCGAGAGGTTTGGCTGTCGAAATAGAAGGCTTTTTATCTCAGTAAAAGAAATCAGCCCTCGACAACTTAACCGGCAGAAAAAGATTCTTTTGAAAAAATCCCTAAGCCCTGGGGTCACAATTTCATCAAAAATCTGACTTTCGGCCATTTACTTAAAAATTGTGCCTACTAAAGAAATTAGGAAAAACCACTGGGCCGGTAAGATAAAATCTAACTGATATCCCTTATTTTGACTACTGGCTCCTCACACAGCTCCTTGACTCACGACAGTGTGTTGCCCATCGCTCAGTTCTGACTAAAGCAGGGGTCGGCAACCTGCGGCTCCGGAGCCGCATGCGGCTCTTTAACGCCTTTGCCGCGGCTCCGGGGTGGAGGCGAGGGGAGGAGGCGCATTTTCCTTTGTTCCCGTGCAGTCGCTGTCATCTGTGAGGCGGCGGCGGAGAGCAGAAGGCAGCGCCACTCTCCTCGCGAGTTGGGCGCAGGGCAGCGGCAGCAGGAAGGCTCCCCAAGGGCCGAGCGGCACGCGCCCGCCTTCCCCGTGAGCCATTGTTTTTAGTGCGCCTCCTTTCACTCATTGTTGCCCCGCGCGGTGAAGCGACCCCGGGTTAGGAGCCGCCAGGATCTCTGGAGCGAGTCCTCTTTCGGGGGTTGTGGGGGCTCCCAGCAGCAGCAGCTCCCGGCGGGAGCTCCTGCAGGGTGCGCAAGGCTTGCAGACACTCGCCCGAAGCACGGGGAGCCCTCCGGAGGGCTCCCTGTGCTTCGGGCAACAGGCTGCCGCCCCAAGCCTCGCGCGCCCGACGGGAGCTCCTGCCGGACGCGCAAGGCTTGCAGACACTCGCCCGAAGCACGGGGAGCCCTCCGGAGGGCTCCCTGTGCTTCGGGCGGCAGGCTGCCGCCCCAAGCCTCGCGCGCCCGACGGGAGCTCCTGCCAGGCGCGCAAGGCTTGCAGACACTCGCCCGAAGCACGGGGAGCCCTCCGGAGGGCTCCCTGTGCTTCGGGCGGCAGGCTGCCGCCCCAAGCCTCGCGCGCCCGACGGGAGCTCCTGCCAGGCGCGCAAGGCTTGCAGACACTCGCCCGAAGCACGGGGAGCCCTCCGGAGGGCTCCCTGTGCTTCGGGCAACAGGCTGCCGCCCCAAGCCTCGCGCGCCTGGCGGGAGCTCCCGCCAGGCGCGCAAGGCTTGCGGACACTCGCTGGGGCTGCAGGCTGCTGCCCGCAAGCCTTGTGAGCCTGTGGGAACTCCCGCCGGGCTTGCAAAGCTTGCGGATAGCTTCCTGAAGCCTGGAGAGCGAGAGGGGTCGGTGCGCACCGATGCCTCTCGCTCTCCAGGCTTCAGCGAAAGCCTGCATTCGCACCATAGGACGCACACAGATTTCCCCTTCATTTTTGGAGGGGAAAAGTGCGTCCTATGGATATAGCATGTCTTTGTTGCTGGCTGATTTGCTGCTATTGCTTTGCAATTTGCAGCTACTGTTTTGAAGGGGAGTGAAGAACACACACTCAAAAAAAGGTAACTTGTTAATATAACGTTTATTTCTATGAGGAGGAGTAATTCTGAGGGGTCAAACAAAAAATAATTAAAAAGTGTCAAAAAAGTTATTTTTATAATGACGAGGATAACATTGGGCTAAGAAACAATGTATGCAGTGTTATATTTGTTTTAAATGTCACAATGGTTTTGCGGCTCCCAGTTTTTGTTTTTTCTTCGGAAACGGGTCCAAGTGGCTCTTTTTGTCTTAAAGGTTGCAGACCCCTGGACTAAAGGAATTAATGCAGCCACTGCTGGCGGAGACATTTTGGGACCCAAAATATCCAACGCCAGTAAATTCTGGTGTACTTTTTAACATAATAGTGTAAACAGGGATCAACATACAAACACTGAGAAGCCATTCCCCCCGCCCCACTACTTTATATGGAAACAATTGGAAAAACCTCTGTGATTGAGGCTACCAACATGGCGCCTTTTTGTACATCGAAAACTTCTGAGGTCATTCTTACTACTGCTTTACTACTGTTTTACCACTACTTTACTACCACTTTACTACAGCTTTACTACTACTTTACTACTACTTTACTACAGCTTTACTACTGCTTTACTACAGCTTTACTACTGCTTTACTACAGCTTTACTACAGCTTTACTACTACTTTACTACTACTTTACTACAGCTTTACTACTGCTTTACTACTACTTTACTACCATTTTACTACTACTTTACTACTACTTTACTACCACTTTACTACTACTTTACTACTACTTTAGTACAATTTTACTACTACTTTACTACTACTTTAGGGTTTTTTTACTATTTTACTACTACTTTACTATCATTTTACTACTACTTTAGTACAATTTTACTACAACTTTACTACTACTTTAGAGCTATTTTACTATTAAGCGGAGACCCATCAAGAAAAACCGCAGGCAGAGCAAGCCTGTGGCCGTGGGACTCGGCGGGTGCCCAAAGCCCCCCCAGAAGCGCAGAAGGGACCCCGTAAGGGGCTCCGGAACGTGAAAGGGGGAGCGGCACTGTGAGTTCATCGCTCTTTCCGTGGATGCAAAGCCGCGCAGCTGCTGCCGAAGAGCGCCGACCTTTCTTCTTGAAAACATCGGATTGGCAGTAACATACCCGTGAGTAAGGGGTACCAAAATCTGAATCTAAAATTTAAAAATTGGAAATTTGGCCGAAAACGGGAGGCGAGTAACAGGAAGTCCGCCTCCCGATCTTGCTAAACAGATCAAAGCAAAGACTCTGAGGAATGCGGAGGAGATTAAAGGGGATCGTAAAAGTGGAACTATTGTGCATTTATAGACTTATTTAAAGGATAAAGGAGAAGCTACTTTCAAAACTGTGGGATTTGTTCTTGGAACTTTTTTCTTGCTTTACTTTTGTTTTTGGATTTAAAAGGGACAACCAAGCCGTCGGGCTGCCAGCGCTTAAGAGAACTGTCAAACTGCGGATTACTGTTGCAGGAGTTTAAACTGTTACATGTATTGAGGTCTCAACACTTAAACATTGTTGCTGCCACCTTCCTTGCTACCTTGTGGCTTTTCTTTAAGAAATAGAAAGCTTTGGGAACTTCCCTTTTGTCTCGGAACTATAAGGATTCAACACAGGGAATATAGGAACTTTAATGGCGGAAAAACTCTTCCCTTCCTTGAAACTGTGAGCCACCCCCCCTAGTGGATTGTGGAGACATAGAGGCCTGGGAACTACATTTTGTTTGGACTTTCTGAGGTTAATTGTTTACACTCTGGATTTGTCTTTCTTATGGAATAAAAGACAATTTGACCTTGAACAGAGGCTGCTGGGGAATGAGCGGCACAGGGAAAACAAGAGCAGCTAAAGCTAAAGAAAAAGAAAAGAAATCTGCCCAACTAACTCAAACAACCTTAACCCATCAACGTAGATCACCTGTTCCAACTGTGCTGACAGCACAGGAGGTGGAAGTCGAACAGCCTGCTGCAGAAGATATGACAGCAGGAGGGTCTGAAGCAGCTTTGAAACAAATTTTGGAGCAATTAGCAATTTTGAACCAAAAAGTAGATAATCAATCAACAAAAATTGACCAAGCAACATCCTCTATTAGTAAATTGACTGAAAAGGTTTCTCAGCACACTCAAGCAATTGAGAATTTGCAAGGAGCAACAGCTGAAAATCATAAATTAGCTGAGGAAGCCTATCAAAAAGCAGAGCAAGCGAACAAAAAGGTTGATGAGATTAAGGGAGAAGTTAGGCCTCTGCAAAGACGGGTAGGGGAACAGCAAGCCTACCTGTCAATGGTGGAACTGAAAAGTAAGGAAAATAACCTCAGGCTGAGGGCCATCCCAGAATTGGAGGAAGGTAATTTGGAGGGATTTTTGACACTTTTATTTTCCAAATTCTGGGGAATAGAAGAAGACAAAGACTTTAAAATCGTGACGGCTTTCAGACTGGGTAGATCGGTAAAGAAAGACAAGGCCAGAGACTGTTTGGTCATTTTGAGATCAAAGGAAGAAAGAGACAAGATACTAGGCTTACATTTTAAAAAATCTTTGGAGATACAAGGTAAAAAGGCTGAAATTTACAGAGATATACCCAAACCGCTTTTGGATCTTAGAGCCTCATATTTAGAACTGACAAAATTGTTGAGATACAACGCAATCCCTTACAGGTGGGAGTTTCCACAAGGATTATCATTTACATACAAAGGAAGGAAAGTAAGAATCAAAACATCAGAGGATCAGCAGAAGTTCCTACACGACCACGGGGAAGACCTCCAAAAAGGAGCAGCAGCTTCTTGGCCACTGCCCCCACCGGAACCTACACCTGGAGCCGGACCAGTACTACCACCACCGGAATCGGAGGAAAATCAAGATACCCCATTGTAAGACTTACGAATTGATCCAGGATGTCTCTGCAACTATTTAGTTGGAATATAAATGGCGGAAACTCTCCGGAAAAAAGAAGAAAAGTGTTTCATATTTTGAAAAAAGTACAATTGGACATTATTTGCCTGCAAGAAACCCATGTGACAAGGCTCCATAGGAAAGTGTTAATTAATAAAAGGTTAGGACAGGAATTTATTTCCTCGGATAAAGTTAAGAAAAGAGGAGTGGCGATATATGCAAAGGAGAGCCTGTCACCAAAATCTTTATTTAAAGATGAACAAGGCAGAATTCTGGCGATTGAAATTCAAACACAAGGAGAAAAATTTTTGATATTAGGAATCTACGCACCAAACGATGGAAAATCGGAGTTTTTTAAGAAGTTGCATGAGACTTTACTGGACTATCTAGACTACAACAACATCATTATGTTGGGAGATATGAATGGAGTTGTGTCTGTACATATGGATAAGTCGCAAAGTGTAAACATAACGAAAGATGGCAGACTACCTAAAACCTTTTTTGAAATGACTGACAATATGGACTTGATTGACATATGGAGGGTTAAGAACCCCCTAGGAAAAGAAGGAACTTTCTTTTCTGAAGCTCATCTGTCATGGACACGAATCGACCAAATATGGATATCTAAAGGACTGGCACCCAAGACTAGAAAAGTGGAAATCTGCCCAAGAACCTGCTCCGACCATAATGCCTTGAAAGTGGAATTGAGATTAAACACAACCGGATCCTTCAGATGGAAAATGAATGACACTTTATTAAGAGATCAGGAGATTGTTAAGAAGGCCCAAAAAACTTTAAAGGACTATTTTGAGATAAATTTAAACACTACGGTAGAAAAAAGAACAATCTGGGACGCAAGTAAAGCAGTTATGAGAGGGTTCCTAATACAACAAAATACGATAAAGAAAAGACTCTGGAATGAAAGGAAGGAGAAGGTATTGGAGAAAATAAGAGAAGGAGAGAAAAAATTAAGATCTAGGCCTAAGTCGAAGGAGGTGCTGAGAGAAGTGAAATTTTTCCAAGCACAATATTCGAAACTGATAAATCAAGAAGTGGAATGGAAAATTAAACAAATGAAACAAAGATCTTTTGAATCAGCTAATAAGGGTGGGAAACTGCTAGCATGGCAGTTGAAAAAAAGACAAAAATTAAATACAGTTACAAATCTAGAGATTGAAGGGAGAATTGTTCAGAAACCCGAGGAAATTAGAAAGTGCTTCCAGAGATACTTCAAAGAACTTTATGCACAAGGGCCGCAGAAAGAGTTTGAGGTGGATCAATTCGTTAAAACCAATGGATTACAAAAAATACCCCAGGAAATGAGAACAATCCTGAATAGCAAAATTTCACAGCAGGAAATCGAAAGTGCCATACAGAATCTCCAACTAGGCAAATCTCCAGGCCCTGATGGACTTACCTCCAAATATTACAAGGCTTTGAAGGACTATTTGATACAACCCTTGATGGAGGTCTGCAATCAGATAATGGAGGGGAGGAAGGCACCGGAAACGTGGAAAGAAGCCTTCATCACATTGATACCTAAACTAGAAACTGAAAAGACCCAACTTAAGAACTACCGTCCCATCTCACTCCTAAATGTGGATTACAAAATCTTTGCGGACATTTTGGCAAGTCGATTTTAAAAAGTCCTTAATGAAGTGATCCATAAGGACCAGGCAGGCTTTCTCCCTGGTAGGCATTTGTTTGACAACACAAGAAACATCATTGACATTTTGGAACTTTTACAAACAAATCTCAACACTAGGTAAAAGTAAAGGTACCCCTGCCCGTACGGGCCAGTCTTGACAGACTCTGGGGTTGTGCGCCCATCTCACTTAAGAGGCCAGGGGCCAGCGCTGTCCGGAGACACTTCCGGGTCACGTGGCCAGCGTGACAAAGCTGCATCTGGCGAGCCAGAGCCGCACACGGAAACGCCGTTTACCTTCCCGCTGGCAAGCGGTCCCTATTTATCTACTTGCACCCGGAGGTGCTTTCGAACTGCTAGGTTGGCAGGCGCTGGGACCGAGCAGCGGGAGCGCACCCCGCCGAATCTCAACACTAGAGCGGTGTTAATCTTTATTGATGCGGAGAAAGCCTTTGACAACATTTCTTGGATGTTTATGAAGAAAAATTTGGAAGGGATGGGAGTGGGACGGGGGTTTGAAAATGGAATAGAAGCAATTTATTCAGAACAAAAAGCTAAATTGATAGTAAACAATGTGGTGACAGAGGAATTTAAAATAGAAAAAGGGACACGACAGGGGTGCCCCCTATCACCTCTATTGTTCATCTCAGTCCTGGAGGTGCTATTGAACATGATTAGAAAGGACCGGTTGGTACAAGGAATCGAGGTCGGAGTGAAACAATATAAACTGAAAGCATTTGCAGATGACTTGGTATTAACATTACAGGAGCCAGTCTCTAGTTCTAAAAGAGTTTTAGAAATAATTTCTGATTTTGGTCGAGTGGCGGGATTTAAGCTGAACAAGCAAAAGACTAAGGTTTTAGCAAAAAATTTGACACCCACAGAAATAGATGAGTTCCAGAAAGAGACAGAATTAAATGTGGTTAAAAAAGTGAAATACCTAGGGGTATATCTGACCTCCAAAAATTTGAATTTATTTAAAGATAATTACGAGAAATGTTGGTCCGAAATTAAAAGAGATATGGAAATTTGGTCAAGATTGAAACTTTCCTTGTTAGGCCGAATAGCAGTTATAAAGATGAATGTATTGCCGAAAATGTTATTTTTGTTTCAGGCCCTACAGATCGTGGACAAGGTGGAATGTTTTGGAAAGTGGCAGAAGGATATTTCTAAGTTTGTTTGGCAGGGCAAAAAGCCCCGAATAAAGTTTAAAATATTAACTGATGTGAAAGAAAGAGGGGGATTTGCCCTGCCAGACTTGAGGTTATATTATGAATCTGCAGCCTTCTGCTGGATGAAAGATTGGTTTTCGCTGGAGAACACTGATGTCCTAGATCTGGAAGGGTTTGATAACGCGTTTGGGTGGCATGCATATTTGTGGTATGACAAGGTTAAAGTTCACAAACGGTTTAAAAACCATATTGTCAGAAGAGCAATTTTTATGGTCTGGATGAAATACAAAGACTTATTGGAGAGTAAGACCCTGAGGTGGCTTTCACCGGTGGAGGCCAAGGCACGTAAGAGACTTAACATGGAGGCCTATTGGCCAAAATATTGGGAGATAATTGAAAAAATTGGAGACAATTGGAGGTTGCAGAGCTTGGAAAAACTAAAATACAAGGTGCGAGATTGGTTGCATTATGCCCAAATTCAGGAAGTTTTTAAAGTGGACAAAAAGGTGGGATTCCAGGTGGAAAAATCGAAATTAGAGATAGAATTGTTAGAACCAAAAAATAAATTGCTTTCGAGAATGTATAACTTGCTGCTTAAATGGAACACACAGGATGAGACAGTCAAATCCGCCATGATAAAGTGGGCACAGGACATTGGGCACAACATTATGTTTGAAGACTGGGAAAAGTTATGGAACACCGGAATGAAATTCACGGCATGTAGTGCCTTGAAGGAAAATATTATGAAAATGATATACCGGTGGTACATGACCCCAGTCAAGCTTGCTAAGATATATCATCTGTCTGATAATAAATGTTGGAAGTGTAAGGAGGCGGAAGGGACATTCTTTCACCTCTGGTGGACATGTCCGAAGGTGAAGGCCTTCTGGGAGTTGATTTACAATGAGCTAAAAAAGGTATTTAGATATACCTTACCAAAGAAACCGGAGGCCTTTCTTCTGGGCATGGTAGACCAGAATGTGTTAAAGAAGGATAGAACCTTTTTTATGTATGCTACTACAGCAGCAAGAATTCTCATTGCAAAGTATTGGAAGACACAAGATTTACCCACTCTGGAGGAATGGCAGACGCAGTTGATGGACTACATGGAACTGGCTGAAATGACTGGCAGAATCCGAGACTTGGGAGAAGAAGCAATGGAAGAGGACTGGAAAAAATTTAAGGACTATCTACAAAAACATTATAAGTTGTATGAATGTTAAGAAAATGCGCTTTATAGGAAATTTTAACCCCAGCAATAGCAATCAGGTGAAATGAAAACCAAGGTATAAGAAGTTTGAGGTGGAATCAGGAAATAATTTTATTGCGTTTTGACTAAAATATATAAGAATTGGTGTACAACATTTTGAATTTGATAACATGATAAACTGAAAGATACAATAAGTTATGAAACAAGATGACAAATTGCTGAAGTTTGTATTTTAAATAAATGCAGGGTCTGGAGGATGTGGGGAAGTCCAGTAGTTTTGACAAAAGGTCTATGGAAATTTGAAACCTTTATATTCTTTTTTCTTCTATCTGTTTTTCTTCTATAATTCTGTATTCTGTAAAATCAATAAAAATATTTTTTTAAAAAAATAGAGCTATTTTACTATTATTCCACCACTTTACTATTGGACCATTTTACTACCGCTTTACTACTACTTTACTACTATCTTACTGCTGTTTCACTACTGCCTTACTACCATTTTACTACTATTTTATGACTGCGTTACTACTACTTTACTGCTATTTTACTACTATTCCACCACTTTACTATTGTTTTACCATTACTTAACTGCTACTTCACTACTGGTTTACTATTGCTTTACTACCACTTTACTTCCACTTTACTACTGCTACTTTATTACTTTTATACCAAACGGTTGCAAATGCTCCCCTGAGAGGTTTGGCGGTCGAAACAGAAGGCTTTTTATCAAAGGAAAAGAAATCAGCAGAGGACAGAGGTGCCTGGCGTGCTCTGGTCCATGGGGTCACGAAGAGTCGTACACGACTAAACGACTAAACAACAACAACATAGGGAAGTTTTTTTAATGTTTACTGTTTTATTACCTTTTTATATGTTTTGGAAGCCGCCCAGAGTGGCTAGAGCAACCCAGGCAAATGGATGTGGTATAAATACAGTGGTACCTCGGGTTACATATGCTTCAGGTTACAGATGCTTCAGCTTACAAATGCTTCAGGTTACAGACTCCGCTAACCCAGAAATAGTGCTTCAGGTTAAGAAATTTGCTTCAGGATGAGAACAGAAATCGTGATCCGGCGGCGCGGCGACAGCAGGAGGCCCCATTAGCTAAAGTGGTGCTTCAGGTTAAGAACATTTTCAGTTTAAGAACGGACCTCCGGAACGAATTAAGTACTTAACCTGAGGTACCACTGTAGTAAAATTGTTGTTTCAGAACAGGGCACCCCTATTTTCCTCGGAGAAATGTTAGAGGGTATGCTTTTGTCCTCACCTCAGTTTTGACTACTGGCTCCTCACACAGCTCCTGACTCACGACAGTGTGTTGCCCATTGCTCAGTTCTGACTAAAGGATTTTATGCAGCCACTGCTCGCGGGGACATTTTGGGACCCAAAATATCCAACGCCACTAAATTCTGGTGTACTTTTTAACATAATAGTGTAAACAGGGATCAACATACAAACACTGAGAAGCCTTTCCCCCCGCCCCACTACTTGATATGGAAACAACTGGAAAAACCTCTGTGATTGAGGATACCAACATGGCGCCTTTTTGTACAGTGAACACTTCTGAGGTCATTCTTACAACTACTTTAATACTGCTTTACTACTACTTTACTACCGCTTTACTACTACTTGACTACCATTTTACTACTACTTTACTACTACGTTACTACCATTTTACTACTACTTTACTGCCATTTTACTACTGCTTTACTACTACTTCACTACTGTTTTACGATAATTTTACTACTACTTTGCTACTTTACTATAATTTTACTACTACTTTACTACTACTTTAAAGCTATTTTACTACTATTCCACCACTCTAAAATGGTGCCAAACGGTTGCAAACCTGAGAGGTTTGGCGGTCGAAACAGAAGTCTTTTTATCTCAAGAAAAGAAATCATCCCTCGACAACTTAACCGGCAGAAAAAGATTCTTTTGAAAAAATCCCTAAGCCCCGGGGTCACAATTTCATCAAAGTTCTGACTTTCGGCCATTCACTCAAAAATGGTGCCAAACGGTTGCAAATGCTCCCCCGAGAGGTTTGGCGGTCGAAACAGAAGGCTTTTTATCTCAGTAAAAGAAATCAGCCCTCGACAACTTAACCGGCAGAAAAAGATTCTTTTGAAAAAATCCCTAAGCCCTGGGGTCATAATTTCATCAAAAATCTGACTTTCGGCCATTCACTTAAAAATTGTGCCTACTGAAGAAAGTAGGAAAAACCACTGGGCCGGTAAGATAAAATCTAACTGATATCCCTTATTTTGACTACTGGCTCCTCACACAGCTCCTGACTCACGACAGTGTGTTGCCCATCGCTCAGTTCTGACTAAAGGAATTAATGCAGCCACTGCTGGCGGAGACATTTTGGGACCCAAAATATCCAACGCCAGTAAATTCTGGTGTACTTTTTAACATAATAGTGTAAACAGGGATCAACATACAAACACTGAGAAGCCATTCCCCCCGCCCCACTACTTTATATGGAAACAATTGGAAAAACCTCTGTGATTGAGGCTACCAACATGGCGCCTTTTTGTACATCGAAAACTTCTGAGGTCATTCTTACTACTGCTTTACTACTGTTTTACCACTACTTTACTACCACTTTACTACAGCTTTACTACTACTTTACTACTACTTTACTACAGCTTTACTACTGCTTTACTACAGCTTTACTACTGCTTTACTACAGCTTTACTACAGCTTTACTACTACTTTACTACTACTTTACTACAGCTTTACTACTGCTTTACTACTACTTTACTACCATTTTACTACTACTTTACTACTACTTTACTACCACTTTACTACTACTTTACTACTACTTTAGTACAATTTTACTACTACTTTACTACTACTTTAGGGTTTTTTTACTATTTTACTACTACTTTACTATCATTTTACTACTACTTTAGTACAATTTTACTACAACTTTACTACTACTTTAGAGCTATTTTACTATTAAGCGGAGACCCATCAAGAAAAACCGCAGGCAGAGCAAGCCTGTGGCCGTGGGACTCGGCGGGTGCCCAAAGCCCCCCCAGAAGCGCAGAAGGGACCCCGTAAGGGGCTCCGGAACGTGAAAGGGGGAGCGGCACTGTGAGTTCATCGCTCTTTCCGTGGATGCAAAGCCGCGCAGCTGCTGCCGAAGAGCGCCGACCTTTCTTCTTGAAAACATCGGATTGGCAGTAACATACCCGTGAGTAAGGGGTACCAAAATCTGAATCTAAAATTTAAAAATTGGAAATTTGGCCGAAAACGGGAGGCGAGTAACAGGAAGTCCGCCTCCCGATCTTGCTAAACAGATCAAAGCAAAGACTCTGAGGAATGCGGAGGAGATTAAAGGGGATCGTAAAAGTGGAACTATTGTGCATTTATAGACTTATTTAAAGGATAAAGGAGAAGCTACTTTCAAAACTGTGGGATTTGTTCTTGGAACTTTTTTCTTGCTTTACTTTTGTTTTTGGATTTAAAAGGGACAACCAAGCCGTCGGGCTGCCAGCGCTTAAGAGAACTGTCAAACTGCGGATTACTGTTGCAGGAGTTTAAACTGTTACATGTATTGAGGTCTCAACACTTAAACATTGTTGCTGCCACCTTCCTTGCTACCTTGTGGCTTTTCTTTAAGAAATAGAAAGCTTTGGGAACTTCCCTTTTGTCTCGGAACTATAAGGATTCAACACAGGGAATATAGGAACTTTAATGGCGGAAAAACTCTTCCCTTCCTTGAAACTGTGAGCCACCCCCCCTAGTGGATTGTGGAGACATAGAGGCCTGGGAACTACATTTTGTTTGGACTTTCTGAGGTTAATTGTTTACACTCTGGATTTGTCTTTCTTATGGAATAAAAGACAATTTGACCTTGAACAGAGGCTGCTGGGGAATGAGCGGCACAGGGAAAACAAGAGCAGCTAAAGCTAAAGAAAAAGAAAAGAAATCTGCCCAACTAACTCAAACAACCTTAACCCATCAACGTAGATCACCTGTTCCAACTGTGCTGACAGCACAGGAGGTGGAAGTCGAACAGCCTGCTGCAGAAGATATGACAGCAGGAGGGTCTGAAGCAGCTTTGAAACAAATTTTGGAGCAATTAGCAATTTTGAACCAAAAAGTAGATAATCAATCAACAAAAATTGACCAAGCAACATCCTCTATTAGTAAATTGACTGAAAAGGTTTCTCAGCACACTCAAGCAATTGAGAATTTGCAAGGAGCAACAGCTGAAAATCATAAATTAGCTGAGGAAGCCTATCAAAAAGCAGAGCAAGCGAACAAAAAGGTTGATGAGATTAAGGGAGAAGTTAGGCCTCTGCAAAGACGGGTAGGGGAACAGCAAGCCTACCTGTCAATGGTGGAACTGAAAAGTAAGGAAAATAACCTCAGGCTGAGGGCCATCCCAGAATTGGAGGAAGGTAATTTGGAGGGATTTTTGACACTTTTATTTTCCAAATTCTGGGGAATAGAAGAAGACAAAGACTTTAAAATCGTGACGGCTTTCAGACTGGGTAGATCGGTAAAGAAAGACAAGGCCAGAGACTGTTTGGTCATTTTGAGATCAAAGGAAGAAAGAGACAAGATACTAGGCTTACATTTTAAAAAATCTTTGGAGATACAAGGTAAAAAGGCTGAAATTTACAGAGATATACCCAAACCGCTTTTGGATCTTAGAGCCTCATATTTAGAACTGACAAAATTGTTGAGATACAACGCAATCCCTTACAGGTGGGAGTTTCCACAAGGATTATCATTTACATACAAAGGAAGGAAAGTAAGAATCAAAACATCAGAGGATCAGCAGAAGTTCCTACACGACCACGGGGAAGACCTCCAAAAAGGAGCAGCAGCTTCTTGGCCACCGCCCCCACCGGAACCTACACCTGGAGCCGGACCAGTACTACCACCACCGGAATCGGAGGAAAATCAAGATACCCCATTGTAAGACTTACGAATTGATCCAGGATGTCTCTGCAACTATTTAGTTGGAATATAAATGGCGGAAACTCTCCGGAAAAAAGAAGAAAAGTGTTTCATATTTTGAAAAAAGTACAATTGGACATTATTTGCCTGCAAGAAACCCATGTGACAAGGCTCCATAGGAAAGTGTTAATTAATAAAAGGTTAGGACAGGAATTTATTTCCTCGGATAAAGTTAAGAAAAGAGGAGTGGCGATATATGCAAAGGAGAGCCTGTCACCAAAATCTTTATTTAAAGATGAACAAGGCAGAATTCTGGCGATTGAAATTCAAACACAAGGAGAAAAATTTTTGATATTAGGAATCTACGCACCAAACGATGGAAAATCGGAGTTTTTTAAGAAGTTGCATGAGACTTTACTGGACTATCTAGACTACAACAACATCATTATGTTGGGAGATATGAATGGAGTTGTGTCTGTACATATGGATAAGTCGCAAAGTGTAAACATAACGAAAGATGGCAGACTACCTAAAACCTTTTTTGAAATGACTGACAATATGGACTTGATTGACATATGGAGGGTTAAGAACCCCCTAGGAAAAGAAGGAACTTTCTTTTCTGAAGCTCATCTGTCATGGACACGAATCGACCAAATATGGATATCTAAAGGACTGGCACCCAAGACTAGAAAAGTGGAAATCTGCCCAAGAACCTGCTCCGACCATAATGCCTTGAAAGTGGAATTGAGATTAAACACAACCGGATCCTTCAGATGGAAAATGAATGACACTTTATTAAGAGATCAGGAGATTGTTAAGAAGGCCCAAAAAACTTTAAAGGACTATTTTGAGATAAATTTAAACACTACGGTAGAAAAAAGAACAATCTGGGACGCAAGTAAAGCAGTTATGAGAGGGTTCCTAATACAACAAAATACGATAAAGAAAAGACTCTGGAATGAAAGGAAGGAGAAGGTATTGGAGAAAATAAGAGAAGGAGAGAAAAAATTAAGATCTAGGCCTAAGTCGAAGGAGGTGCTGAGAGAAGTGAAATTTTTCCAAGCACAATATTCGAAACTGATAAATCAAGAAGTGGAATGGAAAATTAAACAAATGAAACAAAGATCTTTTGAATCAGCTAATAAGGGTGGGAAACTGCTAGCATGGCAGTTGAAAAAAAGACAAAAATTAAATACAGTTACAAATCTAGAGATTGAAGGGAGAATTGTTCAGAAACCCGAGGAAATTAGAAAGTGCTTCCAGAGATACTTCAAAGAACTTTATGCACAAGGGCCGCAGAAAGAGTTTGAGGTGGATCAATTCGTTAAAACCAATGGATTACAAAAAATACCCCAGGAAATGAGAACAATCCTGAATAGCAAAATTTCACAGCAGGAAATCGAAAGTGCCATACAGAATCTCCAACTAGGCAAATCTCCAGGCCCTGATGGACTTACCTCCAAATATTACAAGGCTTTGAAGGACTATTTGATACAACCCTTGATGGAGGTCTGCAATCAGATAATGGAGGGGAGGAAGGCACCGGAAATGTGGAAAGAAGCCTTCATCACATTGATACCTAAACTAGAAACTGAAAAGACCCAACTTAAGAACTACCGTCCCATCTCACTCCTAAATGTGGATTACAAAATCTTTGCAGACATTTTGGCAAGTAGATTTTAAAAAGTCCTTAATGAAGTGATCCATAAGGACCAGGCAGGCTTTCTCCCTGGTAGGCATTTGTTTGACAACACAAGAAACATCATTGACATTTTGGAACTTTTACAAACAAATCTCAACACTAGGTAAAAGTAAAGGTACCCCTGCCCGTACGGGCCAGTCTTGACAGACTCTGGGGTTGTGCGCCCATCTCACTTAAGAGGCCAGGGGCCAGCGCTGTCCGGAGACACTTCCGGGTCACGTGGCCAGCGTGACAAAGCTGCATCTGGCGAGCCAGAGCCGCACACGGAAACGCCGTTTACCTTCCCGCTGGCAAGCGGTCCCTATTTATCTACTTGCACCCGGAGGTGCTTTCGAACTGCTAGGTTGGCAGGCGCTGGGACCGAGCAGCGGGAGCGCACCCCGCCGAATCTCAACACTAGAGCGGTGTTAATCTTTATTGATGCGGAGAAAGCCTTTGACAACATTTCTTGGATGTTTATGAAGAAAAATTTGGAAGGGATGGGAGTGGGACTTTACTTTACTACCACTTTACTAATACTTTACTACACCTTTCCTACTGCTTTACTACAGCTTTACTACTACTTTACTACAGCTTTACTAATACTTTACTACTACTTTACTACAGCTTTACTACAGCTTTACTACTACTTTACTACCATTTTACTACTACTTTACTACCACTTTACTACTACTTTACTACTACTTTAGTACAATTTTACTACTACTTTACTACTACTTTAGGTTTTTTTTACTATTTTACTACTACTTTACTATCATTTTACTACTACTTTAGTACAATTTTACTACAACTTTACTACTACTTTAGAGCTATTTTACTATTATTCCACCACTTTACTATTGGACCATTTTACTACCGCTATACTACTACTTTACTACTATCTTACTGCTGTTTCACTACTGCCTTACTACCATTTTACTACTATTTTATTACTGCGTTACTACTACTTTACTGCTATTTTACTACTATTCCACCACTTTACTATTGTTTTACCATTACTTAACTGCTACTTTACTACTGGTTTACTATTGCTTTACTACCACTTCACTTCCACTTTACTACTTCTTCTATATTACTTTTATACTACTTGACTATTTATACCCCTATTAATTGAGTAGACCTTCCTGAACAATGGCATGCTTGTCTATAGTAACAAATAGTATTGTTACTATTTTATTAATTGTATATACTGCCCTTCATCCGTAGATTTAAGGTTGGTTTACAACTTAAAAATGCAAGGTAAAAAACACAAAATACACTATAAAAACAAGAACAAGAACAAACCAATAAGCCTCCTCCCTCAACCTCTCCTTTGGCTTGTCCTTCACTCATGACTTCTCTCTTGTTCCTTGATCTTAACTTCCCCACTTTTGCAAACCTTCCAGTTGTCCCTAATTTTCCCGGGACAGTCCCAGATTTATTGAAGCTGTCCTGGTTTCTGATGTTATCCTGCTTTTCCTTAGGACGTCCCTATGTTCATGGGAGAAATGTTGGATGGGATGGAGTTATACATAGAATAGAATGATAGAATGATCTCGATACGAATCCAAGGCAGACCTTTTAACATCACAGTAATCCAAGTTTATGCACCAACTACTGGTGCTGAAGAAACTGAAATTGACCAATTCTATGAAGACTAACAACACCTTATAGAAGTGACACCAAAGAAGGATGTTCTTTTCATTATAGGGGATTGGAATGCTAAAGTAGGGAGGCAAGAGATAAAAGGAACAACTGGCAAGTTGGGCCTTGGAGATCAAAACGAAGCAGGGCAAAGGCTAATAGAGTTCTGTCAAGAGAACAAGCTGGTCATCATAAACACGCTTTTCCAACAACACAAGAGAAGACTCTACACATGGACATCACCATGGACATCTGACTAAAGGATTTTATGCAGCCACTGCTGGCGGGGACATTTTGGGACCCAAAATATCCAACGCCACTAAATTCTGGTGTACTTTTTAACATAATAGTGTAAACAGGGATCAACATACAAACCTGGAAGGGATGGGAGTGGGACGGGGATTTGAAAATGGGATTGATGCAATCTATTCAGATCAAAAGGCTAAATTGATAGTTAACAATGTGGTGACAGAAGAGTTTAAAATTGAAAAAGGAACACAACAAGGTTGCCCTATTTCCCCTCTCCTATTTATTTCGGTCCTGGAGGTGCTCCTAAATATGATTCGAGGGGACCGGTTGGTGGAAGGAATTCAGGTCGGAGCGAAACAGTACAAACTTAAAGCTTTTGCAGATGACCTATTTTTGACCCTACAGGAGCCAGAGTCCAGTACGAAAAGGGCATTACAAGTGATTCAAGAGTTTGGTCGGGTGGCGGGATTTAAATTAAACAAACAAAAAACTAAGGTACTGGAAAAAAACTTGACAACTTCAGAGTCAGAGAGGTTTCAGAAAGAGACAGAGTTAAATGTGGTGAAAAACGTTAAATACCTAGGGGTGAACATAACAGCAAAAAATCTGAGTCTATTTAAGGATAATTATGAAAAGTGTTGGCTAGAAATCAAGAGGGACTTAGAAAGTTGGTCAAGATTGAAACTTTCCTTGTTGGGTCGAATTGCTGCTATAAAAATGAATGTATTGCCAAGGATGCTGTTTCTTTTTCAGACTTTACAGATTGTGGACAAAATGGAGTGTTTCGGGAGGTGGCAAAGAGATATCTCTAAATTTGTCTGGCAGGGCAAAAAGCCCAGAATTAAGTTTAAAATACTAACTGACGCTAAAGAAAGAGGGGGGTTTGCCCTGCCAGACTTAAGGTTGTACTATGAATCAGCAGCTTTCTGCTGGCTGAAAGATTGTCTGCTTCTTGAAAACGCTGATGTCTTCGATTTGGAAGGATTTAATAATGCTTTTGGTTGGCATGCATATTTGTGGTATGACAAGGTTAAGATCCATAAGAACTTCAAGAACCATATTGTCAGGAAAGCAGTGTTCAATGTCTGGACAAAATATTAGGACATATTAGAAAATAAGACCCCGAGGTGGTTATCACCTATGGAAGCGAAAGCAGTGAAAAGACCCAATATGGAGGTCAAATGGCCAAAGTATTGGGAAATATTAGAAAGAGATGGAGACAATTGGAGATTGCAGAGTTTGGAGAGACTAAAAGATAAAGTGCGAGATTGGCTACACTATGCTCAGATTAAAGAGGTTTTTAAACTGGATAAAAAGTTAGGATTCCAGGTGGAAAAATCGAAATTGGAAACAGAACTGTTAGAACCTAAGACTAAATTACTTTCAAGAATGTATAACTTGCTGCTGAGGTGGAACACACAGGATGAAACGGTTAAATCAGCTATGATAAAGTGGGCACAGGACATTGGGTATAATATTATGTTTGCTGACTGGGAAAAGTTATGGACCACCGGTATGAAGTTTACGGCATGTAATGCCTTGAAAGAAAATATTATGAAAATGATATACAGGTGGTACCTGACCCCAGTCAAGCTAGCAAAAATATATCACCTGTCAGACAATAAGTGTTGGAAATGTAAGGAAACTGAAGGAACGTTCTTTCACCTCTGGTGTACCTGCCCTAAGGTTAAGGCCTTCTGGGAAATGATATATAATGAGCTGAAAAAGGTATTTAGGTATACCTTTCCCAAGAAACCAGAGGCCTTCTTTTGGGCATTGTTGACCAGAGGGTGTTAAAGAATGATCGAACATTATTTATGTATGCAACAACAGCAGCAAGGATACTTGTCGCTAAGTATTGGAAAACTCTAGATTTGCCCACGCTGGAAGAATGGCAGATGCAACTGATGGACTATATGGAACCTGCAGAAATGACTGGCAGAATCCGAGACCTGGGAGAGCAAGACGTGGAAGAGGATTGGAAGAAATTTAAGGACTATCTGCAAAAACATTGTAAATTATATGAGTGTTAAGAAGGATGAGAGATTTGAAAATAACAGGGCCCATAAAGTTAGTTGACAAGATTATGAGAATGAGTGAACTTTATGAGAAAAATAAATTTTGAATAAATATTGTGTTAAAATTAGGTCTTAAGACCTCGACAAAAATATTCAAAGTTAGGGACAAAACATTGGAAATGTGTATAATAAGAATTGAAACAAGGTGATAAGTTGCTGGCTAAAGTTTTATAAATGTGGAACGCAAGAGCGGGAGATTTGAGGAAGTCCAAAGGATGAAGAAAAGATGGGTACTACAAGATGTTAAATGTTATGTTTGCTCCCCCCCCCTGTCTATTATCTATTTATTCTGTCTTTTCTCTATTGTATTAACAAAACTCTTAATAAAAAAAAATTCAAAACAAAAACAAACAAACACTGAGAAGCCTTTCCCCCCGCCCCACTACTTGATATGGAAACAACTGGAAAAAGCTCTGTGATTGAGGCTACCAACATGGCGCCTTTTTGTACAGTGAACACTTCTGAGGTCATTATACTAAAACTTTAATACTGTTTTACTACTACTTTACTACTACTTTACTACCGCTTTACTACTACTTGACTACCATTTTACTACTACTTTACTACTACTTTACTACCATTTACTACTACTTTACTGCCATTTTACTACTGCTTTACTACTACTTTGCTACTGTTTTACGATAATTTTACTACTACTTTGCTACTTTACTATAATTTTACTACTACTTTACTACTACTTTAAAGCTATTTTTCTACTATTCCACCACTCAAAAATGGTGCCAAACGGTTGCAAATGCTCCCCCGAGAGGTTTGGCGGTCGAAACAGAAGGCTTTTTATCTCAGTAAAAGAAATCAGCCCTCGACAACCGGCAGAAAAAGATTTTTTTGAAAAAATACCTAAGCCCCGTGGTCACAATTTCATCAAAAATCTCACTTTCGGCCATTCACTTAAAAATTGTGCCTACTGAAGAAAGTAGGAAAAACCACTGCGCCGGTAAGATAAAATCTAACTGAAATCCCTTATTTTGACTACTGGCTCCTCACACAGCTCCTGACTCACGACAGTGTGTTGCCCATCGCTCAGTTCTGACTAAAGGAATTAATGCAGCCACTGCTGGCGGGGACATTTTGGGACCCAAAATATCCAACGCCAGTAAATTCTGGTGTACTTTTTAACATAATAGTGTAAACAGGGATCAACATACAAACACTGAGAAGCCATTTCTCCCGCCCCACTACTTTATATGGAAACAATTGGAAAAACCTCTGCGATTGAGGCTACCAACATGGCGCCTTTTTGTATATTGAACACTTCTGAGGTCATTCTTACTACTGCTTTACTACTGCTTTACCACTACTTTACTACCACTTTACTACTGTTTTACTACTACTTTACTACCACTTTACTACCACTTTACTACTACTTTACTACTACTTTACTACTACTTTACTACCACTTTACTACTACTTTACTACAGCTTTACTACCACTTTACTACTACTTTACTACAGCTTTACTACAGCTTTACTACTACTTTAGTACAATTTTACTACTACTTTACTACTACCTTAGGTTTTTTTTACTATTTTACTACTACTTTACTATCATTTTACTACTACTTTAGTACAATTTTACTACAACTTTACTACTACTTTAGAGCTATTTTACTATTATTCCACCACTTTACTATTGGACCATTTTACTACCGCTTTACTACTACTTTACTACTATCTTACTGCTGTTTCACTACTGCCTTACTACTATTTTATTACTGCGTTACTACTACTTTACTGCTATTTTACTACTATTCCACCACTTTACTATTGTTTTACCATTACTTAACTGCTACTTCACTACTGGTTTACTATTGCTTTACTACCACTTTACTTCCACTTTACTACTGCTACTTTATTACTTTTATACTACTTTACTATTTATACCCCTATTAATTGAGTAGACCTTCCTGAACAATGGCTTGCTTGTCTATAGTAACAAATAGTATTGTTACTATTTTATTAATTGTATATACTGCCCTTCATCCGTAGATTTAAGGTTGGTTTACAACTTAAAAATGCAAGGTAAAAAACACAAAATACACAATAAAAACAAGAACAAGAACAAACCAATAAGCCTCCTCCCTCAACCTCTCCTTAGGCTTGTCCTTCACTCATGACTTCTCTCTTGTTCCTTGATCTTAACTTCCCCACTTTTGCAAACCTTCCAGTTGTCCCTAATTTTCCCGGGACAGTCCCAGATTTATTGAAGCTGTCCTGGTTTCTGATGTTATCCTGCTTTTCCTTAGGACGTCCCTATGTTCATGAGAGAAATGTTGGATGGGATGGAGTTATACATAGAATAGAATGATAGAATGATCTTGATACGAATCCAAGGCAGACCTTTTAACATCACAGTAATCCCAGTTTATGCACCAACTACTGGTGCTGAAGAAACTGAAATTGACCAATTCCATGAAGACTAACAACACCTTATAGAAGTGACACCAAAGTAGGATGTTCTTCTCATTATAGGGGATTGGAATGCTAAAGTAGGGAGGCAAGAGATAAAAGGAACAACTGGCAAGTTGGGCCTTGGAGATCAAAACGAAGCAGGGCAAAGGCTAATAGAGTTCTGTCAAGAGAACAAGCTGGTCATCACAAACACGCTTTTCCAACAACACAAGAGACGACTCTACACATGGACATCACCAGATGGGCAGCATCGAAATCAGATTGATTATATTCTCTGCAGCCAAAGATGGAGAGGCTCTATACAGTCAGCAAAAACAAGACCTGGAGCTGACTGTGGCTCAGATCATCAGCTACTTATAGCAAAATTCAAACGTAAACTGAAGCAAGTAGGGAAAACCACTGGGCCGGTAAGATATAATCTAAGTCAAATCCCTTATGAATACACAGTGGAAGTGACGAACAGGTTTAAGGATTTAGATTTGGTGGACAGAGTGCCTGACGAACTATGGGTGGAGGCTCGTAGCATTGTACAGGAGGCAACAACGAAAACCATCCCAATGAAAAGGAAATGCAAGAAAGCAAAGTGGCTGTCCAACGAGGCCTTACAAATAGCGGAGGAGAGAAGGCAAGCAAAATGCGAGGGAGATAGTGAAAGATACAGGAAATTGAATGCAGATTTCCAAAGAATAGCAAGGAGAGACAAGAAGGCCTTCTTAAATGAGCAATGCAAACAATAGAGGAAAACAACAGAATGGGACGAACCAGAGATCTGTTCAAGAAAATTGGAGATATGAAAGGAACATTTCATACAAAGATTACCATAATAAAAGACAAAAGTGGTAAGGACCTAACAGAAGCAGAAGACATCAATAAGAGGTGGCAAGAATACACAGAGGAATTATACCAGAAAGATTTGGATGTCCCGTACACCCCAGGTAGTGTGGTTGCTGACCTTGAGCCAGACATCCTGGAAAGTGAAGTCAAATGGGCCTTAGAAAGCACTGCAAATAACAAGGCCAGTGGAAGTGATGGTATTCCAGCTGAACTATTTAAAATTTTAAATGCTGTTAAGGTGCTACACTCAATATGCCAGCCAGTTTGGAAAACTCAGCAGTGGCCAGAAGATTGGAGAAGATCAGTCAACATCCCAATCCCAAAGAAGGGCAGTGCTAAAGAATGCTCCAACTACCGCACAATTGCACTCATTTCACACGCTAGCAAGGTTATGCTTAAAATTCTACAAGGAAGGCTCAAGCAGTATGTGGACCGAGAACTCCCAGAAGTGCAAGCTGGATTTAGAAGAGGCAGAGGAACCAGAGACCAAATTGCAAACATGCGCTGGATTATGGAGAAAGCTAGAGAGTTCCAGAAAGACATCTACTTCTGCTTCATTGACTATGCAAAAGCCTTTGACTGTGTCGACCACAGCAAACTACGGCAAGTTCTTAAAGAAGTGGGAGTGCCTGAGACGTCACCTTGCCAACAAAGGTCCGTATAGTTAAAGCCATGGATTCCCATTAGTGATGTATGGAAGTGAGAGCTGGACCATAAAGAAGGCTGATCGCCGAAGAATTGATGCTTTTGAATTATGGTGCTGGAGGAGACTCTTGAGAGTCCCATGGACTGCAAGAAGATCAAACGTATCCATTCTTAAGGAAATCAGCCCTGAGTGCTCACTGGAAGGACAGATCGTGAAGCTGAGGCTCCTGTACTTTGGCCACCTCATGAGAAGAGAAGACTCCCTGGAGAAGACACTGATGCTGGGAAAGATGGAGGGCACAAGGAGAAGGAGGCGACAGAGGACGAGATGGTTGGATAGTGTTTTCGAGGTTACCAGCATGAGTTTGACCAACTGCGGGAGGTAGTGGAGGACAGAGGTGCCTGGCGTGCTCTGGTCCATGGGGTCACGAAGAGTCGGACACGACTAAACGACTAAACAACAACAACATAGGGAAGTTTTTTAATGTTTACTGTTTTATTACCTTTTTATATGTTTTGGAAGCCGCCCAGAGTGGCTAGAGCAACCCAGGCAGATGGATGTGGTATAAATACAGTGGTACCTCGGGTTACAGATGCTTCAGCTTACAGATGCTTCAGCTTACAGATGCTTCAGGTTACAGACTCCGCTAACCCAGAAATACTGCTTCAGGTTAAGAAATTTGCTTCTGAGAACAGAAATCGTGATCCCGCGGCGCGGCGACAGCAGGAGGCCCCATTAGCTAAAGTGGTGCTTCAGGTTAAGAACAGTTTCAGTTTAAGAACGGACCTCCGGAACGAATTAAGTACTTAACCTGAGGTACCACTGTAGTAAAATTGTTGTTTCAGAACAGGGCACCCCTATTTTCCTTGGAGAAATGTTGGAGGGTATGCTTTTGTCCTCACCTCAGTTTTGACTACTGGCTCCTCACACAGCTCCTGACTCACGACAGTGTGTTGCCCATCGCTCAGTTCTGACTAAAGGATTTTATGCAGCCACTGCTGGCGGGGACATTTTGGGACCCAAAATATCCAACACCACTAAATTCTGGTGTACTTTTTAACATAATTTAACATAACTTAGATGAGGAATTTGGCGCCTCCGATATTTCTATGGCAACAACACATAAAGAACTCTATGTTGCTGAGAATCTGGAAATATACAGCACCAAATCTACATCTGGACCTTTGCCTAATGTTCCAAAAACTTACCAGAATGATCAGCCTTCTCTACTGTACTCCTGGCGAGACAGGATGGACAGATCTTCCGAATTTGAATCTGGCTCTTTGTTAGCCAGTGATCCACATTTTATAACACATACCTCATTAATACTTCCACAGCCACAGATAGAACCAACAATCCTCCAATTAACCCAGGAGGGAGAGGGGGATTGACAGTTAATGAAATACCATGGGACTGTCCCCCCCGCTTGGGGTGCGGTTGGTTGGGTTTTATCTTCTAGGGATACTTACCCTATCAGACCTCCACCTCTTTCCCATACCACTTTGACCTATGAGTCCTGGCCCAAGGATGACTTGTTATTGAGGGGATGTTACCCATCTATTGGGGAGGCTAGTATGGGATCTGGGATTTCCACAATTGAAGGGCTAGGGAGGCATGGCGGTGGGGCTAGATATCTCTATCGGCGAAGGGTTTCGCGAAGCAGTGATCCTCGAACCCCTTCCAATCTACGCCCCATCCCAAGGGATGAGGGTAGGGAGAGCAAGGATTACACACCTCCGTCATTGGTGCTGTGCAATGCCAGGTCCATAGGCAACAAAACCGCCACCATGCGTGACTTTTTTGTCTCGCAGGGGATTGACCTGGCTTGCGTGACGGAGACCTGGGTACGGGAAGGCGAAGTAGTCTCCCTACATGAGATAACACCCCCAGGTTTCTCTGTCCTCCATCAATCGCGGACTGTGGGTCGGGGGGGGGGAGTAGCGTTGTTATTCCGGGAGGATTGCTCTTTCAGAGCTCTGCCATCACCGGCGATCTCCGGCATTGAATGTGTTGGTCTCGTGTGGGGCACCAAGGAGAGCTTGGCTGTCTGGCTGGTGTACCAACCACCCAGTACACCTGCAGCCACCCTGTCAGACCTGCTGGAGGTGGTGGCGGGCTGGGCCTTGGAGTTCCCAAACCTACTGGTTTTGGGAGACTTCAACGTCCATGCCGATGCCGCTCCCTCCTCACAGGCTCTGGACCTAGTGAATTCCATGGCAACACTAGGGCTCTCCCAGGTTGTTTTGGGCCCCACTCAACAAGCAGGCCACACGCTGGATCTGATCTTTGGGGCTGGCATAGATGTCATCATGCTCCCTGCTGTGGAAGTGCCATGGTCTGATCACTACGCTCTGAAAGCCAAGATAGACTTCCCGCTCCTCCCCGGCTCGGGTGGCGAACCTATTTGGGCTCGTCCACGAAAACTGATGGATCCTGATAGATTCCGACAAGCCTTGCGGAACCCTGCTCCTCCTGGCGACTCATTAGATGACCTTGTTGAGGACTGGAATAACCGGCTCTTGGCACCCATTGATGAGATCGCGCCTAAGCGCCCTCTGCGACCCCGTCGAAACCGGGCCCCTTGGTTTACTGAGGAGCTCCGGAAAATGAAGCGGGATCTCAGACGGCTAGAGCGAGTATGGAGACGGACTCGTGGCGGAGCCTCAAGAACATCTTATAGGACGCTTATGAAAGCCTATGAGATGGCTATGAAAGCTGCTAAGAAATCTTACTTTTCAGATTCCATTGCATCCGCTAGCTCTCACCCGGCACAACCTTTTAAAATAATTAGGTCAATAACGTCCTTAGGAGGACAACCAAATTTAAGCACAAATTCGACCCGCAGCTGTGAGGCATTCGCGAGTTTTTTTGCGGAGAAAGTCCTGTTGCTCCGCCGTGACCTCCCTGCCAATTTAGATACAGTGACTGAACTGGAGGCCCCTCGACTGACTTCAGGTCCAGTGTTGGACCATTTCGATCGGATACTCCCTACTGATGTGGATAGATTCCTCCAAGTTGGTAGGCCCACCACCTGCCTCCTTGATCCGTGCCCGTCTTGGCTGATTAGGGAGTGTCCAGATGTTGTGCGGACCCCCCTGGTTGAAATTATCAATTTGTCCCTTGACACGGGGACATTCCCAGGGGAATTGAAGGAAGCAGTGGTGTGTCCACTCTTAAAAAAAACTTCATTAGATCCCTTAGACCTATCCAATTAACGCCCAGTTTCAAATCTTCCATACCTGGGTAAGGTAATTGAGAGAGCGGTTGCTGAACAGCTTGGTAGGTTTCTGGAGGAAACATTGGCATTAGATCCATTTCAGTCCGGTTTCCGTCCTGGTTTTGGGACGGAGACGGCTCTGGTTGCCCTAACAGATGATCTCCGTAGACAACTGGATCGAGGCGGGTCAGGACTGCTGATCCTTTTAGATTTGTCAGCAGCCTTTGACATGGTCGATCATGATCTTCTGGACCACCGCCTTGCAGACGTGGGGATACAGGGCATAGCCCGTAACTGGTTGTGCTCTTTTATCTCTGGTCGGGCACAGAGGGTGGCACTAGGGAGGGAAAAGTCGTCGCGCCACTCCTTGGTGTGTGGAGTGCCGCAGGGCGCAATTCTCTCCCTGATGCTTTTTAACATCTTTATGCGCCCCCTTGCCCAGATTATCCGGAGCTTTGGGCTGGGCTGTCACCAATATGCTGATGACACTCAGCTCTATCTGCTGATGGATGGCCACACTGACTCGGCCCCGAACACACTGACCAGATGCTTGGAAGCTGTGGCTGGATGGTTTCATGGGAGCCGATTGAAACTAAATCCTTCGAAGACAGAGGTCCTATGGCTAGGTCGGGATGGCATGGGGATGAGGGACCAACTCCCTTCTCTTGCGGGGGCCCAATTAGTGCCATTGCCTTCCGTTAAGAGTTTGGGTGTAATCCTTGACGCCTCCCTTTCCATGGAGGCGCAGGTTACAGCAACAGCCAAGGCGACATTTTCCCACCTTCGCCGCATCAAGCAGTTGGTCCCTTACCTTTCCCACCCTGACTTGGCCACAGTGATCCATGCGACGGTCATCTCCAGGCTTGACTACTGTAATTCGCTCTACGCGGGGCTGCCCTTGAAGCTGTCCCAGAAACTCCAGCGGGTACAGAATGCTGCAGCGAGGCTCCTCACGGGGTCTCTGCCATGGGAGCATATTCACCCAGTGCTTTTCAAGCTGCACTGGCTCCCGGTGGAGTACAGGGTCAGATTTAAGGTGCTGCTTTTGACCTTTAAAGCCCTTCACGGCCTAGGACCCTTGTACCTCCGGGACCGCCTCTCTTGGTATGCCCCACGGAGAGCCTCAAGGTCCATAAATAACAACACCCTAGTGGTCCCGGGCCCTAAGGAAGTTAGATTGGCTTCGACCAGAGCCAGGGCCTTTTCAACTCTGGCTCCGGCCTGGTGGAACGCTCTGCCTCATGAGACCAGGGCCCTGCAGGATCTGATTTCTTTCCGCAGGGCCTGTAAGACAGAGTTGTTCCGCCTGGCCTTTGGCTTGGAGCCAGTTTGATTCCCTCCCCCCCCCTCTCTCTTTTTTCCCCTTCTTTTCCTTCTCCTCCTGCGATGAGGCTACATTTTAATATTTTAATGTTCCATTATTTTAATTGTTGTGTTTTATTTTTGTTTTTAAGTTTGTAATCATTCATCTTGTTTTTATTATTGCTTGTAAGCCGCTCTGAGCCCGGCCTTGGCTGGGGAGGGCGGGGTATAAATAAAAAATTATTATTATTATTATTATTATTATTATTACTACTACTTTAGTACAATTTTACTACAACTTTACTACTACTTTAGAGCTATTTTACTACTATTCCACCACTTTACTATTGGACCATTTTACTACCGCTTTACTACTACTTTACTACTATCTTTCTGCTGTTTCACTACTGGCTTACTACCATTTTACTACTATTTTACTACTGCGTTACTACTACTTTACTGCTATTTTACTACTATTCCACCACTTTACTATTGTTTTACCATTACTTAACTGCTACTTCACTACTGGGTTACTATTGCTTTACTACCACTTTACTTCCACTTTACTACTGCTACTTTATTACTTTTATACTACTTTACTATTTATGCCCCTATTAATAGAGTAGACCTTCCTGAACAATGGCATGCTTGTCTATAGTAACAAATAGTATTGTTACTATTTTATTAATTGTATATACTGCCCTTCATCCGTAGATTTAAGGTTGGTTTACAACTTAAAAATGCAAGGTAAAAAACACAAAATACACAATAAAAACAAGAACAAGAACAAACCAATAAGCTTCCTCCCTCAACCTCTCCTTTGGCTTGTCCTTCACTCATGACTTCTCTCTTGTTCCTTGATCTTAACTTCCCCACTTTTGCAAACCTTCCAGTTGTCCCTAATTTTCCCGGGACAGTCCCAGATTTATTGAAGCTGTCCTGGTTTCTGATGTTATCCTGCTTTTCCTTAGGACGTCCCTATGTTCATGGGTGAAATGTTGGATGGTACGGAGTTATACATAGAATAGAATGATAGAATGATCTCGATACGAATCCAAGGCAGACCTTTTAACATCACAGTAATCCAAGTTTATGCACCAACTACTGGTGCTGAAGAATCTGAAATTGACCAATTCTATGAAGACTATGAAGACAACGGGACGCGGGTAGCGCTGTGGGTAAAAGCCTCAGCGCCTAGGGCTTGCCGATCGAAAGGTCGGCGGTTCGAATCCCCGCGGCGGGGTGCGCTCCCATTGCTCGGTCCCAGCGCCTGCCAACCTAGCAGTTCGAAAGCACCCTCGGGTGCAAGTAGATAAATAGGGACCGCTTTCTAGCGGGAAGGTAAACGGCGTTTCCGCGTGCAGCTCTGGCTCGCCAGAGCAGCGATGTCACGTTGGCCATGTGACCCGGAAGTGTCTTCGGACAGCGCTGGCCCCTGGCCTCTTGAGTGAGATGGGCGCACAACCCCAGAGTCTGGCAAGACTGGCCCGTACGGGCAGGGGTACCTTTACCTTTACCTTTTTATGAAGACTAACAACACCTTATAGAAGTGACACCAAAGAAGGATGTTCTTCTCATTATAGGGGATTGGAATGCTAAAGTAGGGAGGCAAGAGATAAAAGGAACAACTGGCAAGTTTGGCCTGGGAGATCAAAACGAAGCAGGGCAAAGGCTAACAGAGTTCTGTCAAGAGAACAAGCTGGTCATCACAAACACGCTTTTCCAACAACACAAGAGACGACTCTACACATGGACATCACCAGATGGGCAGCATCGAAATCCGATTGATTATATTCTCTGCAGCCAAAGATGGAGAGGCTCTATACAGTCAGCAAAAACAAGACCTGGAGCTGACTGTGGCTCAGATCATCATCTTCTTAGAGCAAAATTCAAACTTAAACTGAAGCAAGTAGGGAAAACCACTGGGCCGGTAAGATATAATCTAAATCAAATCCCTTATGAATAAGAAAATTGGAAATATGAAAGGAACATTTCATACAAAGATTACCATAATAAAGGACAAAAGTGGTAAGGACCTAACAGAAGCAGAAGACATCAAGAAGAGGTGGCAAGAATACACAGAGGAATTATATCAGAAAGATATGGATGTCCCGTACACCCCAGGTAGTGTGGTTGCTGACCTTGAGCCAGACATCCTGGAAAGTGAAGTCAAATGGGCCTTAGAAAGCACTGCAAATAACAAGGCCAGTGGAAGTGATGGTATTCCAGCTGAACTATTTAAAATTTTAAAAGATGATGCTGTTAAGGTGCTACACTCAATATGCCAGCCAGTTTGGAAAACTCAGCAGTGGCCAGAAGATTGGAGAAGATCAGTCTACATACCAATCCCAAAGAAGGGCAGTGCTAAAGAATGTTCCAACTACCACACAATTGCACTCATTTCACACGCTAGCAAGGTTATGCTTAAAATTCTACAAGGAAGGCTCAAGCAGTTTGTGGATCGAGAACTCCCAGAAGTGCAAGCTGGATTTAGAAGAGGCAGAGGAACCAGAGACCAAATTGCAAACATGCGCTGGATTATGGAGAAAGCTAGAGAGTTCCAGAAAGACATCTACTTCTGTTTCATTGACTATGCAGAAGCCTTTGACTGTGTCGACCACAGTAAACTATGGCAAGTTCTTAAAGAAATGGGAGTGCCGGAGACGTCACCTTGCCAACAAAGGTCTGTATAGTTAAAGCCATGGATTCCCAGTAGTGATGTATGGAAGTGAGAGCTGGACCATAAAGAATGCTGATCGCCAAAGAATTGATGCTTTTGAATTATGGTGCTGGAGGAGACTCTTGAGAGTCCCATGGACTGCAAGAAGATCAAACGCATCCATTCTTAAGGAAATCAGCCCTGAGTGCTCACTGGAAGGACAGATCGTGAAGCTGAGGCTCCTGTACTTTGGCCACCTCATGAGAAGAGAAGACTCCCTGGAGAAGACACTGATGCTGGGAAAGATGGAGGGCACAAGGAGAAGGGGGCGACAGAGGACGAGATGGTTGGATAGTGTTTTCGAGGTTACCAGCATGAGTTTGACCAACTGCGGGAGGTAGTGGAGGACAGAGGTGCCTGGCGTGCTCTGGTCCATGGGGTCACGAAGAGTCGGACACGACTAAACGACTAAACAACAACAACATAGGGAAGTTTTTTTAATGTTTACTGTTTTATTACCTTTTTATATGTTTTGGAAGCCGCCCAGAGTGGCTAGAGCAACCCAGGCAGATGGATGTGGTATAAATACAGTGGTACCTGGGGTTACAGATGCTTCAGCTTACAGATGCTTCAGGTTACAGATGCTTCAGGTTACAGATTCCGCTAACCCAGAAATAGTGCTTCAGGTTAAGAAATTTGCTTCTGAGAACAGAAATCGTGATCCGGCGGCACGGCGACAGTAGGAGGCCCCATTAGCTAAAGTGGTGCTGCAGGTTAAGAACAGTTTCAGTTTAAGAACGGACCTCCGGAACGAATTAAGTACTTAACCTGAGGTACCACTGTAGTAAAATTGTTGTTTCAGAACAGGGCACCCCTATTTTCATCGGAAAAATGTTGGAGGGTATGCTTTTGTCCTCACCTCAGGTTTGAGAGGTTTGGCGGTCAAAACAGAAGACTTTTTATCACAGGAAAAGAAATCAGCCCTCGACAACTTAACCGGCAGAAAAAGATTTTTTTAAAAAAATCCCTAAGCCCCGGCCAGGGTCACAATTTGATCAAAAATCTGACTTTCGACCATTCACTCAAAAATGTTGCCAAACGGTCGCAAATGCTCCCCTGGGGAGTTTGGAGGTCGAAACAGAAGACTTTTTATCTCAGGAAAAGAAATCAGCCCTCGACAACTTAACCGGCAGAAAAAGATTCTTTGGAAAAAATCCCTAAGCCCCGGGGTCACAATTTCATCAAAGTTCTGACTTTCGGCCATTCACTCAAAAACAGTGCCAAACGGTTGCAAATGCTCCCCCGAGAGGTTTGGCGGTTGAAACAGAATTCTTTGTATCACAGGAAAAGAAATCAGCCCTCGACAACTTAACCTGCAGAAACCTTTTTTTTTTTTAAAAAAAAAAACCCTAAGCCCCAGGGTCACAATTTCATCAAAAATCTGACTTTCGGCCATTCAGTCAAAGATCGTGCCAAACAGTTGCAAATGCTCCCCTGAGAGGTTTGGAGGTCGAAACAGAAGACTTTTTATCTCAGGAAAAGAAATCAGCCCTCGACAGCTTAACCAGCAGAAAAAGATTCTTTGGAAAAAATCCCTAAGCCCCGGGGTCACAATTTCATCAAAGTTCTGACTTTCGGCCATTCACTCAAAAATGGTGCCAAACGGTTGCAAATTCTCCCCTGAGAGGTTTGGCGGTCGAAACAGAAGGCTTTTTATCTCAGGATAAGAAATCAGCCCTTGAAAACTTAACCGGTAGGAAAAGATTTTTTTGAAAAAATACCTAATTCCCGGGGTCACAATTTCATCAAAAATCTGACTTTCGGCCATTCACTCAAAAATGTTGCCAAACGGTTGCAAATGCTCCCCTGAGAGGTTTGGCGGTCGAAACAGAAGGCTTTTTATCACAGGAAAAGAAATCAGCCCTCGAAAACTTAAACTGCAGAATTATTTTTTTTGAAAAAATCCCTAAGCCCCGGGGTCAAAATTTCATCAAAAATCTGACTTTCGGCCATTCACTCAAATATGGTGCCAAACGGTTGCATATGCTACCCTGAGAGGTTTGGCGGTCGAAACAGAAGGCTTTTTATCTCAGGAAAGGAAATCAGCCCTCGACAACTTCACCGGCAGAAAAAGATTTTTTTGAAAAAATCCCTAAGCCCGGGGTCACAATTTCATCTAAAATTTGACTTTCAGCCATTCATTCAAAAATGGTGCCAAACAGTTGCAAATGCTCCCCTGAGAGGTTTGGCAGTCGAAACAGAAGGCTTTTTATCACAGGAAAAGAAATCAGCCCTCGACAACTTATCCTGCAGAAACCTTTTTTTTTAAAAAAAACAACCCTAAGCCCCAGGGTCACAAATTCATCAAAAATCTGACTTTCGGCCATTCAGTCAAAGATCGTGCCAAACGGTTGCAAATGCTCACCTGAGAGGTTTGGCGGTCGAAACAGAAGACTTTTTATCTCAGGAAAAGAAATCAGCCCTCGACAACTTAACCGGCAGAAAAAGATTCTTTGGAAAAAATCCCTAAGCCCCGGGGTCACAATTTCATCAAAGTTCTGACTTTCGGCCATTCACTCAAAAATGGTGCCAAACGGTTGCAAATTCTCCCCTGAGAGGTTTGGCGGTCGAAACAGAAGGCTTTTTATCTCAGGATAAGAAATCAGCCCTTGAAAACTTAACCGGTAGGAAAAGATTTTTTTGAAAAAATACCTAATTCCCGGGGTCAAAATTTCATCAAAAATCTGACTTTCGGCCATTCACTCAAAAATGTTGCCAAATGGTTGCAAATGCTCCCCTGAGAGGTTTGGCGGTCGAAACAGGCTTTTTATCACAGGAAAAGAAATCAGCCTTCAAAAACTTAAACTGCAGAATTATTTTTTCTGAAAAAATCCCTAAGCCCCGGAGTCAAAATTTCATCAAAAATCTTACTTTCGGCCATTCACTCAAAAATGATGCCAAACGGTTGCATATGCTCCCCTGAGTGGTTTGGCGGTCGAAACAGAAGGCTTTTTATCTCAGGAAAGGAAATCAGCCCTCGACAACTTCACCAGCAGACAAAGATTTTGTTGAAAAAATCCCTAAGCCCCGGGGTCACAATTTCATCAAAAATTTGACTTTCTGCCATAAAGTCAAAAATGGTGCCAAACGGTAGCAAATGCTCCCCTGAGAGGTTTGGCAGTCGAAACAGAAGGCTTTTTATCTCAGGAAAAGAAATCAGCCCTCGACAACTTAAACTGCAGAAACTTGTTTTTTAAAAAAACCCTATGTCCCAGGGTCACAATTTCATCAAAAATCTGTTTTTCGGCCATTGACTCAAAAATGTTGCCAAACGGTTACTTTACTACTGCTTTACTACTATTTACTACCTCTTTACTACTACTTTACTACCATTTTACTACCTCTTTACTACTACTTTACTAGCATTTTAC
Source organism: Podarcis gaigeae (assembly GCF_964106915.1). Taxonomy (NCBI): domain Eukaryota; kingdom Metazoa; phylum Chordata; class Lepidosauria; order Squamata; family Lacertidae; genus Podarcis; species Podarcis gaigeae. Next base: position 14,655,429 of record NC_139680.1, on the reverse strand, counting down.
TACTACTTTACTACTACTTTAAAGCTATTTTACTACTATTCCACCACTAAAAAATGGTGCCAAACGGTTGCAAATGCTACCCCGAGAGGCTTGGCGGTCGAAACAGAAGGCTTTTTATCTCAGGAAAAGAAATCAGCCCTCGACAACTTAACCGGCAGAAAAAAGATTTTTTTGAAAAAATCTCTAAGCCCCGGGGTCAAAATTTCATCAAAAATCTGACTTTCGGCCATTCACTCAAATATGGTGCCAAACGGTTGCATATGCTACCCTGAGAGGTTTGGCGGTCGAAACAGAAGGCTTTTTATCTCAGGAAAGGAAATCAGCCCTCGACAACTTATCCTGCAGAAACCTTTTTTTAAAAAAAAAACAACCCTAAGCCCCAGGGTCACAATTTCATCAAAAATCTGACTTTCGGCCATTCAGTCAAAGATCGTGCCAAACGGTTGCAAATGCTCCCCTGAGAGGTTTGGAGGTCGAAACAGAAGACTTTTTATCTCAGGAAAAGAAATCAGCCCTCGACAACTTAACCGGCAGAAAAAGATTCTTTGGAAAAAATCCCTAAGCCCCGGGGTCACAATTTCATCAAAGTTCTGACTTTCGGCCATTCACTCAAAAATGGTGCCAAACGGTTGCAAATTCTCCCCTGAGAGGTTTGGCGGTCGAAACAGAAGGCTTTTTATCTCAGGATAAGAAATCAGCCCTTGAAAACTTAACCGGTAGGAAAAGATTTTTTTGAAAAAATACCTAATTCCCGGGGTCAAAATTTCATCAAAAATCTGACTTTCGGCCATTCACTCAAAAATGTTGCCAAACGGTTGCAAATACTCCCCTGAGAGGTTTGGCGGTCGAAACAGGCTTTTTATCACAGGAAAAGAAATCAGCCTTCAAAAACTTAAACTGCAGAATTATTTTTTCTGAAAAAATCCCTAAGCCCCGGAGTCAAAATTTCATCAAAAATCTTACTTTCGGCCATTCACTCAAAAATGATGCCAAACGGTTGCATATGCTCCCCTGAGTGGTTTGGCGGTCGAAACAGAAGGCTTTTTATCTCAGGAAAGGAAATCAGCCCTCGACAACTTCACCAGCAGACAAAGATTTTGTTGAAAAAATCCCTAAGCCCCGGGGTCACAATTTCATCAAAGTTCTGACTTTCGGCCATTCACTCAAAAATGGTGCCAAACGGTTCAAATGCTCCCCTGAGAGGTTTGGTGGTCGAAACAGAAGGCTTTTTATGTCAGGAAAAGAAATCAGCCCTCGAAAACTTAACCGGCAGAAAAAGATTTTTTTGAAAAAATCCCTACACCCCGGGTTCACAATTTCATCAAAAATTTGACTTTCGGCCATTCATTCAAAAATGGTACCAAGCGGTTGCATATGCTCCCCTGAGAGGTTTGGCGGTCGAAACAGAAGGCTTTTTATCTCAGGAAAGGAAATCAGCTCTCGACAACTTCATCGGCAGAAAAAGATTTTTTTGAAAAAATCCCTAAGCCCCGGGGTCACAATTTCATCAAAAATTTGACTTTTGGCCATAAAGTCAAAAATGGTGCCGAACGTTTCAAATGTTCCCCTGAGAGGTTTGGCGGTCGATACAGAAGGCTTTTTATCTCAGGAAAAGAAATCAGCCCTCGACAACTTAACCTGCATAATATTTTTTTTTTTGAGAAAATCACTAAGCCCCGGGGTCACAATTTCATCAAAAATCTGACTTTCGGCCATTCACTCAAAAATGGTGCCAAACGGTAGAAATGCTCCCCTGAGAGGTTTGGTGGTCGAAACAGAAGGCTTTTTATCAAAGGAAAAGAAATCAGCCCTCGACAACTTAACCGGCAGAAAAAGATTTTTTTGAAAAAATCCCTAAGCCCCGGGGTTACAATTTCATCAAAGTTCTGACTTTCGGCCATTCACTCAAAAATGGTGCCAAACGGTTGCAACTGCTCCCCTGAGAGGTTTGGCGGTCGAAACAGAAGGCTTTTTATCACAGGAAAAGAAATCAGCCCTCCACAACTTAACCTGCAAAATATTTTTTTTAAAAAATAAAACAATAAGCCCCGCGGTCACAATTTCATGAAAAATCTGACTTTCGGCCATTCATTCAAAAATGGTGCCAAACAGTTGCAAATGCTCCCCTGAGTGGTTTGGCAGTCGAAACAGAAGGCGTTTTATCACAGGAAAAGAAATCAGCCCTCGACAACTTAAACTGCAGAAACTTTTTTTTAAAAAAAACCCTATGCCCCAGCGTCACAATTTCTTCATAAATCTGACATTCGGCCATTCACTCAAAAATGGTGCCAAACGGTTTACAAAAGCTCCCCTGAGAGGTTTGGCGGTCGAAACAGAAGGCTTTTTATCTCAGGAAAAGAAATCAGCCCTCGACAACTTAACCTGCATAATAATTTTTTTTTGAGAAAATCACTAAGCCCCGGGGACACAATTTCATCAAAAATCTGACTTTCGGCCATTCATTCAAAAATGGTGCCAAACGGTTACTTTACTACTGCTTTACTACTATTTACTACCACTTTACTACTACTTTACTACCATTTTACTACCGCTTTACTACTACTTTACTACCATTTTACTACTACTTTACTACTACTTTAAAGCTATTTTACTACTATTCCACCACTCAAAAATGGTGCCAAATGGATGCAAATGCTCCCCTGAGAGGTTTGGCGGTCGAAACAGAAGGCTTTTTATCTCAGGAAAAGAAATCAGCCCTCGACAACTTAACCGGCAGAAAAAGATTTTTTTGAAAAAATCCCTACACCCCGGGGTCACAATTTCATTAAAAATTTGACTTTCGGCCATTCATTTAAAAATGGTGCCAAACGGTTGCAAATGCTCCCCTGAGAGGTTTGGCGGTCGAAACAGAAGGCTTTTTATCACAGGGAAAGAAATCAGCCCTCGACAACTTAACCTGCATAATATTTTTTTTTTAAAAAAAATCACTAAGCCCCGGGGTCACAATTTCATCAAAAATCTGACTTTCGGCCATTCATTCAAAAATGGTACCAAGCGGTTGCATATGCTCCCCTGAGAGGTTTGGCGGTCGAAACAGAAGGCTTTTTATCTCAGGAAAGGAAATCAGCTCTCGACAACTTCATCGGCAGAAAAAGATTTTTTTGAAGAAATCCCTAAGCCCCGGGGTCACAATTTCATCAAAAATTTGACTTTTGGCCATAAAGTCAAAAATGGTGCCAAACGTTTCAAATGCTCCCCTGAGAGGTTTGGCGGTCGATACAGAAGGCTTTTTATCACAGGAAAAGAAATCAGCCCTCGACAACTTAACCGGCAGAAAAAGATTTTTTTGAAGAAATACCTAAGCCCCGGGGTCACAATTTCATCAAAAATCTGACTTTCGGCCATTCACTCAAAAATGGTGCCAAACGGTTCAAATGCTCCCCTGAGAGGTTTGGCGGTCGAAACAGAAGGCTTTTTATCACAGGAAAAGTAATCAGCCCTCGACAACTTAACCGGCAGAAAAAGACGCTTTTGAAAAAATCCCTAAGCCCCGGGGTCACAATTTCATAAAAAATCTGACTTTTGGCCATTCACTCAAAAAATCGTGCCAAACGGTTGCAACTGCTCCCCTGAGAGGTTTGGAGGTCGAAACAGAAGACTTTTTATCTCAGGAAAAGAAATCAGCCCTCGACAACTTAACCGGCAGAAAAAGATTCTTTGGAAAAAATCCCTAAGCCCCGGGGTCACAATTTCATCAAAGTTCTGACTTTCGGCCATTCACTCAAAAATGGTGCCAAACGGTTGCAAATTCTCCCCTGAGAGGTTTGGCGGTCGAAACAGAAGGCTTTTTATCACAGGAAAAGAAATCAGCCCTCCACAACTTAACCTGCAAAATATTTTTTTAAAAAAATAAAACAATAAGCCCCGCGGTCACAATTTCATGAAAAATCTGACTTTCGGCCATTCACTCAAAAATGGTGCCAAACGGTTCAAATGCTCCCCTGAGAGGTTTGGCGGTCGAAACAGAAGGCTTTTTATCACAGGAAAAGTAATCAGCCCTCGACAACTTAACCGGCAGAAAAAGACGCTTTTGAAAAAATCCCTAAGCCCCGGGGTCACAATTTCATAAAAAATCTGACTTTTGGCCATTCACTCAAAAAATCGTGCCAAACGGTTGCAACTGCTCCCCTGAGAGGTTTGGAGGTCGAAACAGAAGACTTTTTATCTCAGGAAAAGAAATCAGCCCTCGACAACTTAACCGGCAGAAAAAGATTCTTTGGAAAAAATCCCTAAGCCCCGGGGTCACAATTTCATCAAAGTTCTGACTTTCGGCCATTCACTCAAAAATGGTGCCAAACGGTTGCAAATTCTCCCCTGAGAGGTTTGGCGGTCGAAACAGAAGGCTTTTTATCACAGGAAAAGAAATCAGCCCTCCACAACTTAACCTGCAAAATATTTTTTTAAAAAAATAAAACAATAAGCCCCGCGGTCACAATTTCATGAAAAATCTGACTTTCGGCCATTTAGTCAAAAATGGTGCCAAATGTTTCAAATGCTCCCCTGAGAGGTTTGGTGGTCGAAACAGAAGGCTTTTTATCAAAGGAAAAGAAATCAGCCCTCGACAACTTAACCGGCAGAAAAAGATTTTTTTGAAAAAATCCCTAAGCCCCGGGGTCACAATTTCATCAAAAATCTGACTTTCGGCCATTCACTCAAATATGGTGCCAAACGGTTGCATATGCTCCCCTGAGTGGTTTGGCGGTCGAAACAGAAGGCTTTTTATCTCAGGAAAGGAAATCAGCCCTCGACAACTTCACCAGCAGACAAAGATTTTGTTGAAAAAATCCCTAAGCCCCGGGGTCACAATTTCATCAAAAATTTGACTTTCGGCCATAAAGTCAAAAATGGTGCCAAACGGTAGCAAATGCTCCCCTGAGAGGTTTGGCAGTCGAAACAGAAGGCTTTTTATCACAGGAAAAGAAATCAGCCCTCGACAACTTAAACTGCAGAAACTTTTTTTAAAGAAAAAACCCTATGCCCCAGGGTCACAATTTCATCAAAAATCTGTTTTTCGGCCATTGACTCAAAAATGTTGCCTAACGGTTACTTTACTACTGCTTTACTACCATTTTACTACCTCTTTACTACTACTTTACTAGCATTTTAATACTACTTTACTACTACTTTAAAGCTATTTTACTACTATTCCACCACTCAAAAATGGTGCCAAATGGATGCAAATGCTCCCCTGAGGGGTTTGGCGGTCGAAACAGAAGGCTTTTTATCTCAGGAAAAGAAATTAGCCCTCGACAACTTAACCGGCAGAAAAAGATTTTTTTGAAAAAATCTCTAAGCCCCGGGGTCAAATTTCATAAAAAATCTTACTTTCGGCCATTCACTCAAATATGGTGCCAAACAGTTGCAAATGCTCCCCTGAGATGTTTGGTGGTCGAAACAGAAGGCTTTTTATCTCAGGAAAAGAAATCAGCCCTCGACAACTTAACCGGCAGAAAAAGATTTTTTTGAAAAAATCACTAAGCCCCGGGGTCACAATTTCATCAAAAATCTGACTTTCGGCCATTCATTCAAAAATGGTGCCAAACGGTTACTTTACTACTGCTTTACTACTATTTACTACCACTTTACTACTACTTTACTACCATTTTACTACCGCTTTACTACTACTTTACTACCATTTTACTACTACTTTACTACTACTTTAAAGCTATTTTACTACTATTCCACCACTCAAAAATGGTGCCAAATGGATGCAAATGCTCCCCTGAGGGGTTTGGCGGTCGAAACAGAAGGCTTTTTATCTCAGGAAAAGAAATCAGCCCTCGACAACTTAACCGGCAGAAAAAGATTTTTTTGAAAAAATCTCTAAGCCCCGGGGTCAAATTTCATAAAAAATCTTACTTTCGGCCATTCACTCAAATATGGTGCCAAACAGTTGCAAATGCTCCCCTGAGATGTTTGGTGGTCGAAACAGAAGGCTTTTTATCTCAGGAAAAGAAATCAGCCCTCGACAACTTAACCGGCAGAAAAAGATTTTTTTGAAAAAATCACTAAGCCCCGGGGTCACAATTTCATCAAAAATCTGACTTTCGGCCATTCATTCAAAAATGGTGCCAAACGGTTACTTTACTACTGCTTTACTACTATTTACTACCACTTTACTACTACTTTACTACCATTTTACTACCGCTTTACTACTACTTTACTACCATTTTACTACTACTTTACTACTACTTTAAAGCTATTTTACTACTATTCCACCACTCAAAAATGGTGCCAAATGGATGCAAATGCTCCCCTGAGGGGTTTGGCGGTCGAAACAGAAGGCTTTTTATCTCAGGAAAAGAAATCAGCCCTCGACAACTTAACCGGCAGAAAAAGATTTTTTTGAAAAAATCTCTAAGCCCCGGGGTCAAATTTCATAAAAAATCTTACTTTCGGCCATTCACTCAAATATGGTGCCAAACAGTTGCAAATGCTCCCCTGAGATGTTTGGTGGTCGAAACAGAAGGCTTTTTATCTCAGGAAAAGAAATCAGCCCTCGACAACTTAACCTGCATAATAATTTTTTTTTGAAAAAATCACTAAGCCCCGGGGTCACAATTTCATCAAAAATCTGACTTTCGGCCATTCATTCAAAAATGGTGCCAAACGGTTACTTTACTACTGCTTTACTACTATTTACTACCACTTTACTACTACTTTACTACCATTTTACTACCGCTTTACTACTACTTTACTACCATTTTACTACTACTTTACTACTACTTTAAAGCTATTTTACTACTATTCCACCACTCAAAAATGGTGCCAAATGGATGCAAATGCTCCCCTGAGGGGTTTGGCGGTCGAAACAGAAGGCTTTTTATCTCAGGAAAAGAAATCAGCCCTCGACAACTTAACCGGCAGAAAAAGATTTTTTTGAAAAAATCCCTACACCCCGGGGTCACAATTTCATCAAAAATTTGACTTTCGGCCATTCATTTAAAAATGGTGCCAAACGGTTGCAAATGCTCCCCTGAGAGGTTTGGCGGTCGAAACAGAAGGCTTTTTATCACAGGGAAAGAAATCAGCCCTCGACAACTTAACCTGCATAATATTTTTTTTTTAAAAAAAATCACTAAGCCCCGGGGTCACAATTTCATCAAAAATCTGACTTTCGGCCATTCACTCAAAAAATCGTGCCAAATGGTTGCATATGCTCCCCTGAGAGGTTTGGCGGTCGAAACAGAAGGCTTTTTATCACAGGAAAAGAAATCAGCCCTCGACAACTTAACCGGCAGAAAAAGAATCTTTTGAAAAAATCCCTAAGCCCCGGGGTCACAATTTCATCAAAAATCTGTCTTTCGGCCATTCACTCAAAAATGTTGCCAAACAGTTACTTTACTACTGCTTTACTACTACTTTACTACCGCTTTACTACTACTTTACTACCATTTTACTACCTCTTTACTACTCCTTTACTACCATTACACTACTACTTTACTACTACTTTAAAGCTATTTTACTACTATTCCACCACTCAAGGTAAAGGTAAAGGTACCCCTGTCCGGACGGGCCAGTCTTGACAGACTCTGGGGTTGTGCGCCCATCTCACTCAAGAGGCCAGGGGCCAGCGCTGTCCGGAGACACTTCCGGGTCACGTGGCCAGCGTGACATCGCTGCTCTGGCGAGCCAGAGCCGCACACGGAAACGCCGTTTACCTTCCCGCTGGTAAGCGGTCCCTATTTATCTACTTGCACCCGGAGGTGCTTTCGAACTGCTAGGTTGGCAGGCGCTGGGACCGAGCAGCGGGAGCGCACCCCGCCGCAGGGATTCAAACCGCCGACCTTTCGATCGGCAAGTCCTAGGCGCTGAGGCTTTAACCCACAGCGCCACCTGCGTCCCACATTCCACCACTCAAAAATGGTGCCAAATGGATGCAAATGCTCCCCTGAGTGGTTTGGCGGTCGAAACAGAAGGCTTTTTATCTCAGGAAGAGATAAAGGAAGACTAATAGCTGAAGGAAACCTGCTGCGAACTTTTACTGCAGCCAAGTGAGTATAACTCCCTAAATGAAAAGAATGTGACTAGAGAGAAAACCTTGGGAGGAGAGAGAAATCGCTGATCTGAGAAGGCCTTGGAACCCCTCCCTTTATCCAAAACTGCCTTGCGGAGAGTCCTGCGACGGAGTTAATGATACTAGCTTAGTTCAATTAAGTTTTTAACTCAAAGTTTTAAGGTACTGAGACCCTGAAAGAAGATATATATATATATATATATATATCCTTTAAAACTTCCTGATTATTACCGGGGGAGTACCAGAGCCTTTGCGGTATTCATTTTGTAGCAGTAGAAGAAGTAAACTCACCTCTGCTTCTCCATCACGTTGTCTTTCTCCTCTTTTACAACTACCTCATGTCTATTTATCTCAGCCAATGCTTTGTAGCGTGTTTATTACAACAAAATAATCTACAACAATGAAGAAATAATTTACAACTTTAAAGAAACAATGGTGACGACCAGGAGTGGCTGCAAAATCTCAGACTTGTCTCTGAAGGCTGTAAGACCTACCTCTAAAAGAGCCACTCTAAAGAAAACAAAAACACAAACAAAAATCACTCGCTTCTATATGAACAGAGAAAAATGTGGAACAAATGAGGAAACGACTGAAATGAATGAGAACGAGAAGGTGAAGGGAAGAGAAAGTCTACTCTCTCCTACCAATCTCTCTCACAGCCATAGTGAAGGACTGGCTATGCAAAGAAAGGAGTGTACCAAAAGCAGTGATAAATGCCTGAATATACTGGAACCAACACAAAATATCCTCAATACAGTCGATGAAGCATCCCCGAAACTGAAAGCCAAATCCCAAGTTCCCCCCCGAACCATCGTTAGATCAAAAAATGGAGGAACTAATGTTAAAACAAATTTCGGAACTGGCCTCGGGAAATATTAAACCTTTGAAAGACTCTTATCCTCATTCCCACGAGACAAATGAAGAGGGTCACTCAATCATCAAATGGCTAGTGCTCCTTACTGAGGACATTGAATCCATAAAGTCCTACTTGGACATTTGCACAAAAATTCTTACCATCATGGCTGACTCCTGTAAAACTCTTTGGAGAAAACCCGTCGGAATGCCTGCAAAATCGGAAAGTAAGCATGGCCTCGCCCCCACCCTCTGTAGGAGTGGCCCTTTAAGGAAGGGTAAGAAAGCCTGCAGAGCTAATGCTTGTAAAAGGAGATCCATAGTTGTAAAAAATGTTAAAAAAAGTAAAAACATAAAAAATCTTAAGACAATGCATTATAAAAAAATGGTTTTTAAAAAGCTTTTTAACCTACTAGAGAGCACAACAGCCTCTGGGACTACAGGGAACCTGGTGAAGTCTTCAGCCAAGAAGTCAGTTAAACAGGATTTGCCCCCAAATGGCTGTGCTGATAAAGCGCTGGATTGTCTAAAACCTTCAATGCTTGCTCCACCGCCAAGCTCGAAGCAAGATTTGTCGCCCCAAGATCCATGGTCCTACGTTTTAACTATAGACAACTCCAAATCAAAAAAGGAGAGCATTCCAACAAATAAGAACTGGAATCTGGTGTTGCTTCAAAACAAGCTTGTTTTCTCAAGCTACCCTAAGCCTTCAGGATTTTTATCTCAAGAGCATCGCAAAGTCCATTTACTGAACTTCCTTAAGGCATATATGCCAGGTACTTTGAGTAATCCCTCGGAGCTGGACCAAGTGGAATATCTATATTTTGATGGCTTGCTTGCCAGGGCGGTGGTTACATTCCATGATCGGAGAATGGCAAAACTGATATATAAACACAGAGAACACCTAAAGACAAGTGGTGTAAAAATATCAAGGTACTTTAAAAATGAGGCCTCTCCAATCCCACTATTCACCAGTCCTACGATCTCGACTGCAACACCTCATCAAAAGGCTGAACACCACACTTTAATTGATATAAAAGACACTGAGGACTCGCCTAATCACCACCCAGAGTTACTTATTAATGATCTTCAAAGACCAGACTCGCCCGGGACTTTATATGAGGCGAGCCAAGGTAACAGGTTCGAAAGTTTTGAAAATAATTTAATCTACTCCTACTGCGCTCTCCCCCAAGAAACTCAGAACAAAATACTTTATAGACTGAATAACCTTCGCTCTTGTTTGACAAATTTGACGAAGGACCAACCGGGACTACATAATCAAAACATATCTGAGTATGTCCCAGATCAGGCCTCATGCCTCTATCGTCACGAACTGGATTTATGGGCCGAGAATCCCTCCGTTACCCCAGGCCAAGTGGTTGCTGCGGAGATGAATCCATCCTCGCAGATCCTGGAGCTGAAACGCCCCTCCTATAACCCAGCTCGCATGCAACCCATCCCAGAGGCAAACCTGGTAACTACATTAGCATGGGATAAAATGAGAGAATTAAATGAGACTGAATTGGGCTCCCCAAATAAAGTGCCCAGCATAGGTGCGACAGGTTGCAACCCTAGCATTCCAGCCTCCTCAAATGTGAGCATTCTGAATACATCTTTAAAAATCATTGAATTAGCATCTGAACAATATGATCCCGCTGAAAGGGATAATAGTAAGAACCAGAGGAACTTGGTGTGACATCCGGAATGCACCACGCATACCTCACTAGCACCCTTAAATCAAAGTTCTCTCCAAACTCTTTCTATTATGTCCTGGAATGTAGCTGGACTTTCATGTAAATTAGCTGATCCTGATTTTATAAACTTTCTTGAATCTTATGATATAATACTTTTGCAGGAAACCTGGTCTCTTAAACCTTTAAATATTCCTAATTTTATTACCTATAATTTACCCGCTACTAAAGTGTCAACAAAAGGTCGCCCTAAAGCCGGTTTAATCTGTGGTATTAAACAGTCTTCTAACCTTAACATTAATTATATCAGAAATATTGGACAGTTTGCACAACTGTTATCACTTACCATTGTATACAGGGAAATTCTTCTTTTAAATATATATTTTCCTCCCATAGAGCTGGAAATTAGACCAGATTATGGTTGGAATATAGTCTCTGAAGAGTTGTATTTAATACGTAATAAATCTCCAGATATTCCCCTGATTGTAATGGGAGACACCAATGCTCGAATTGGATCAGACAATACAGCTCTCTATAAACGCTATGGCTCAAATCTAGATGAAGATGCCCTACTTCCATTGAGAATAGGGAGGAACTCTAAGGACATCATTATTAATAAAGCGGGAGGAAAACTTCTACAATTGGTTTTAGAATTGAACCTCTCATTTTTGAATGGCTCAATGTGGCCGGATATTCCAGGAAATTTTACTTTTAGCTCCAAAAGGGGCAGGAGCGTAATCGACTATTCTCTAGTTTCCGTTGAAATGTTAAATGAAATTGCCTCTTTTACAGTTGTACCTTGCTCAGAGAGTGACCATTTCCCAATAGTTTTAGAGATGTACAGGAATCCTAGAAATAATGATATTAGACCTCCTATTAGTATTGGTAAGACTATTTATGCCAAAAGAATTTATATAAGTGATAAAAATAGGGAGGATCTATTAGCAGTATTTGAAAATAACCCAGTTCTTCTGGAACCTGTGGCTAACCAAAATTTGATGCCCTTGGAGGATAATGATTGTTACTATAAGACTATCCTGGAACTATTTTCTTCTTTTTTAGACCCTCAGTCCAGCAATAAACCTTTAAATAAGTATAATTGGTTTGATAAAGATTGTATTAACTATAAGAAAGAACTTAGAACTTGTCTAAAAGAAGCCTATATTACCAACTTTCAAGGTCTCTGGAAGACTTATTTTGAAATGAAAAATGCTTTTAAGAACATGCTCCTGGAAAAAAAAATCTGAGTTTGCACTAGCTAAATGGTCTAAAATTGTCACTGCATTAGAAATTAAAGACACTAAAACTTTTTGGTCACTTCTCTCAATAAAAGATACCACTGAGTTCCCTAATATAAGCGATGAGGTTTGGATTTCACATTTTACTGTTTTTTTTATTATCACAAAGTTTGTAAAAAGGAAAATTTTAAAGTTTCTTTGGCAAAAACCACACAATTTCAAATTACTGTTGAGGAGATGAAAAGGATAATCCTTTCGTTTAAGCAAGGGAAATCACCTGGTATGGATGGCATCCCAATAGATCTGTTGAGATTAGATATAGAATGGTGGGCCATTAAACTTGTGCCGCTTTTTAATTCTATCTACCACTCAGCCCGTGTACCTAAGTCGTGGAACAACTCGATAGTGGTACCGATCTTCAAAAAAGGTGATAGGAATTGCCAAGAGAATTACAGGCCTATAAGTTTGTTACCATGCATAAGCAAAATCTATGCCAAATCTCTGCTTATTAAATTGGAAGAATGGATGCTGACAAAAGGCCTACCTGGTAAGGAGCAGGCTGGTTTTAAAGCAGGCTCGTCAACTCTTGACCAGTGTCTAGTGTTAAGTCATCTTGTGGATAAATATGTCATGAGAAATAAACGGAAACTCTTTGTGGCATTTGTGAATTTAAAAAGTGCCTTTGATTCGGTCGACCGCAACAAACTATGGACTAAACTAGAACACCTTGGTATTGACCCATATTTACTTACACTGATTCAAAGTTTACATTCTAATAACCAAATATATGTTAAAGTATCAAAAGATGGTAGACTTGCAGGTCCTATTCTGAACAATCGAGGAGTTAGGCAAGGCTGTATCTTGGCCCCCACCCTATTTAATCTTTTTTTATCTGACCTACCATTATTCCTTCAAAACGCAACCACTCATACTCCTTATTTAAACAATTGCCCACTCTCTTTACTACTTTATGCAGATGATGCTGTAATTATTTCACTCTCTGTTTTGGGTTTAAAAAAATTATTCAAGAGTTTCTCAAACTACTGCTCTCTTAATAATCTCAAAATTAATTATGATAAGACAAAGATTATGCAATTCAGAAAGAGAGGGAACCCAAAAGGCTGTATAATTAATGGACATCTAATACAGGAAGTTAAGCACTTCAATTATCTGGGAATCACATTTAAAAATAATATGAATTGGAATACACATATATGTGCTGCTATAGCTAAGGCCAAAGTGACAGCCCACCATATAAAATCCTATTTTTTTCTCTCCAGTAGGGAACAGATTCATCCCTGCTGTATTGCAAGTGATTGATATGAAACTTTGTGCCCAACTTCTATACGGCACACCAGTGTGGATTTCAGGTGACCTCAAGAGGTTGGATAAATTCCACGCTTCCCTTTTGAGGTCATTATTAGGACTTGCAAACTCAGTAAAATATGAAACAATATGTTGTGAGCTGGGAATATTGCCTTTATCAGTAAGAGCATGGCTGAAGACCTTGAAATATTGGATCCTCCTCCATTATAGAGCCCTATCCCCTAATTCTCTACTTTACGATCTTTTAAGTGATAATGCAATCTACAATCTATCATTGATATGTAAGAGAAAACTGGATTCTATAGGGCTCAATCTAACTGACTTTGAAATCTCTGATCCCAAAGATACATGGGAAATTATTAGGAAGACTCTCACAGAAAAAAGTGCTCTCGCCATGCTTGAGGTTGCAAAGCATAGCACCTGCTCTCCTATCCACTTAAATCTCCCTTTGTGTAGAGATTTCCTAAAGGGATACATGACAAATCTGAAGAAACATGAATCGTGTAGGCTGTTTATGTTGGCCAGATTTAACATGTTTCACTCGGTGGTAGTGAGAGGAAGATACTTAGCTATCCCAGAATCAGAGCGTCTCTGCAAATGCAGTAAAAAGGAACTAGATACTCTAGAGCATATATTCTTTTCCTGTGATTTTGGCAGTTATGTCAAAATACAATTGTATGAGGCCCTAAAATTCAATAAACAGCCTTTATGCAACCAACTGTTCAGGACATGCTGGCGGACAGCGATGATCAAATTACTTTAATAGCGGCCGAATTTGTAAGAGCTGTCCATGAAGAAATAATGGGCCATGATAAGGAGACTTAGTGGTTGTTAATGCTAGGTGATGATGTTGCGTTGTATTATTATTTTATATTATATTGTATTATGTTATTTATGTGTGGTGTGCTATGCCTAATAAAGGATTTTGAATTGAATTGAATCTCAGGAAAAGAAATCAGCCCTCGACAACGTAACTGGCAGAAAAAGATTCTTTTGAAAAAATTCCTAAGCCCCAGGGTCACAATTTCATCAAAAATCTGACTTTTGGCCATTCAGTCAAAAATGGTGCCAAACAGTTGCAAATGCTCCCCTGAGAGGTTTGGCAGTCGAAACAAAAGGCTTTTTATCACAGGAAAAGAAATCAGCCCTCGACAACTTAAACTGCAGAAACTTTTTTTTTTAAAAAAAATACCTAAGCCCCAGGGTCACAATTACATCAAAAATCTGACTTTCGGCCATTCATTCAAAAATGGTGCCAAACGGTTGCAAATGCTCCCCTGAGAGGTTTGGCGGTCGAAACAGAAGGCTTTTTATCACAGGAAAAGAAATCAGCCCTCGACAACTTAACCGGCAGAAAAAGATGTTTTTGAAAAAATCCCTAAGCCCCGGGATCACAATTTCATCAAAAATCTGACTTTCGGCCATTCATTCAAAAATGGTGCCAAACAGTTGCAAATGCTCCCCTGAGAGGTTTGGCAGTCGAAACAGAAGGCTTTTTATCACAGGAAAAGAAATCAGCCCTCGACAACTTAAACTGCAGAAACTTTTTTTTAAAAAAAATACCTAAGCCCCAGGGTCACAATTACATCAAAAATCTGACTTTTGGCCATTCATTCAAAAATGGTGCCAAACGGTTGCAAATGCTCCCCTGAGAGGTTTGGCGGTCGAAACAGAAGGCTTTTTATCTCAGTAAAAGAAATCAGCCCTCAACAACTTAACCGGCAGAAAAAATCCCTAAGCCCCGGGGTCACAATTTCATCAAAAATCTGACTTTCGGCCATTCACTAAAAAATGGTGCCAAACGGTTGGAAATGCTCCCCTGAGAGGTTTGGTGGTCGAAACAGAAGGTTTTTTATCTCAGGAAAAGAAATCAGCCCTCGACAACTTAACCGGCAGAAAAAGATTTTTTTGCAAAAATCCCTAAGCCCCGGGGTCACAATTTCATCAAAAATCTGACTTTCGGCCATTCACTAAAAAATGGTGCCAGACGGTTCAAATGCTCCCGTGAGAGGTTTGACGGTCGAAACAGAAGACTTTTTATCACAGGAAAAGAAACCAGCCCTTGACAACTTAACCGGGAGAAAAAGATTTTTTTGCAAAAATCCCTAAGCCCCGGGGTCACAATTTCATCAAAAATTTGACTTTCGGCCATTCAGTCAAAAATGGTGCCAAACGGTTGCAAATGCTCCCCTGAGAGGTTTGGCGATCGAACAGAAATCTTTTTATCTCAGGAAAAGAAATCAGCCCTCGACAACTTCACCGGCAGAAAAAGATTTTTTTGAAAAAATCGCTAAGCCCCGGGGTCACAATTTGATCAAAAATCTGACTTTCGTCCATTCAGTCAAAAATGGTGCCAAACGGTTGCAAATGCTCCCCTGAGAGGTTTGGCGGTCGAAACAGAAGGCTTTTTATCTCAGGAAAAGAAATCACCCCAAGCCCCGGGGTCACAATTTCATCAAAAATTTGACTTTCGGCCATTCAGTCAAAAATGGTGCCAAATGGATGCAAATGCTCCCCTGAGAGGTTTGGCAGTCGAAACAGAAGGCTTTTTATCTCAGGAATAGAAACCAGCCCTTGACAACTTAACCGGTAGAAAAAGATTTTTTTGAAAAAATCCCTAGGTCACAATTTCATCAAAAATCTGACTTTCGGCCATTCATTCAAAAATGGTGCCAAACAGTTGCAAATGCTCCCCTGAGTGGTTTAGCAGTCGAAACAGAAGGCTTTTTATCACAGGAAAAGAAATCAGCCCTCGACAACTTAAACTGCAGAAACTTTTTTTTAAAAAAAATACCTAAGCCCCAGGGTCACAATTACATCAAAAATCTGACTTTCGGCTATTCATTCAAAAATGCTGCCTAACGGTTACAAAATGCTCCCCTGAGAGGTTTGGCGGTCGAAACAGAAGGCTTTTTATCACAGGAAAAGAAATCAGCCCTCAACAACTTAAGCTGCAGAATTTTTTGGGGGAAAAAATCCCTAAGCCCAGAGGTCACAATTTGATCAAAAATCTGACTTTCAGCCATTCACTCAAAAATGGTGCCAAATGGTTGCAAATGCTCCCCTGAGAGGTTTCGCGGTAGAAACAGTAGGCTTTTTATCTCAGGAAAAGAAATCAGCCCTCGACAACTTAACCAGGGTTACAACTTCAGCAAAAATCTGAAATCCCCCGATTCACTCAAAAATGGTGCCAAACATTTGCAGATTCTCCCCTGAAAGATTTGGCTGAGGAGACAGAAGTCTTTTTATCATACGCCAAGAAATCGGCCATCGTCAACTTAACCTGGGGGGGGGGGGAATTCTAAGGGGACAGAACTTCATCAAAAATCTGAAATTCTCCAATTCACTCAGAAATGGTGCCAAACTGTTGCAAATTTTTCCCTTAAAGGTTTGGCGGTGGAAACTGAAGGCTTTTTATCATAGGCCAAGTAATCAGCCCCCGACAACTTAAGTTGTCAAAAAAAAAAATTTCTAAGCCCCGGGGTCAGAACTTCATAAAAACCTGAAATTCTCCAATTCACTCAAAAATGCTGCCAAACTGTTGTAAATTCTCCCCTGAAAGGCTTGGCGGTGGAAACAGAAGGCTTTTTATCATAGGACATGAAATCAGGCCTCGACGACATAACCTGTGGGGAAAAAAAATTCTAAGCCCCGGGGTCACAACTTCATCAAAAATCTGAAATTTTCCAATTCACTCAAATGTGCTGCCAAACTGTTGCAAATTCTCCCCTGTAACGTTTGGCAGTGGAAACAGAAGGCTTTTTATCATAGGCCAGGAAATCAGCCCTCGACAACTTAACCTGTGGGGAAAAAAAATTCTAAACCCCGGGGTCAGAACTTCATCAAAAATCTGAAATTCTCCAATTCACTCAAAAATGGTGCCAAACTGTTGCAAATTCTCCCCTGAAAGGTTTGGCGGTGGAAACAGAAGGCTTTTTATCATAGGACATGAAATCAGGCCTCGACGACATAACCTGTGGGGGAAAAAATTTCTCAGCCCCAGGGTCACAACTTCATCAAAAATCTAAAATTCTCCAATTCACTCAAAAATGCTGCCAAACTGTTGTAAATTCTCCCCTGAAAGGCTTGGCGGTGGAAACAGAAGGCTTTTTATCATAGGACATGAAATCAGGCCTCGACGACATAACCTGTGGGGAAAAAAAATTCTAAGCCCCGGGGTCACAACTTCATCAAAAATCTGAAATTTTCCAATTCACTCAAATGTGCTGCCAAACTGTTGCAAATTCTCCCCTGTAACGTTTGGCAGTGGAAACAGAAGGCTTTTTATCATAGGCCAGGAAATCAGCCCTCGACAACTTAACCTGTGGGGAAAAAAAATTCTAAACCCCGGGGTCAGAACTTCATCAAAAATCTGAAATTCTCCAATTCACTCAAAAATGGTGCCAAACTGTTGCAAATTCTCCCCTGAAAGGTTTGGCGGTGGAAACAGAAGGCTTTTTATCATAGGACATGAAATCAGGCCTCGACGACATAACCTGTGGGGGAAAAAATTTCTCAGCCCCAGGGTCACAACTTCATCAAAAATCTAAAATTCTCCAATTCACTCAAAAATGCTGCCAAACTGTTTTAAATTCTCCCCTGAAAGGTTTGGCGATGGAAACAGAAGGCTTTTTATCATAGGCCAAGAAATCAGCCCTCGACAACCTAACCTGTGAAAAAAAAATTTCTAACCCCCGGGGGGTCACAACTTCAGCAAAAATCTGAAATTCTCCAATTCACTCAAAACTGCTGCCAAACTGCTGCAAATTCTCACCAGAAAGGTTTGGTGGTGGAAACAGAAGCCTTTTTATCATAGGACATGGAATCAGCCCTTGAATACATAACCTGTGAAAAAAACATTTTCTAAGCCCCGAGGTCACAACTTCATCAAAAATCTGAAATTTTCCAATTCACTCAAAAATGCTGCCAAACTGTTGTAAATTCTCCCCTGAAAGGTTTGGCGATGGAAACAGAAGGCTTGTTATCATAAGCCAAGAAATCAGCCCTCGACAACTTAACCTGTGAAAAAAAAAATTCTAACCCCGTGGTCACAACTTCAGCAAAAATCTGAAATTTTCCAATTCATTCAAAAATGCTGCCAAACTGTGGCAAATTCTCCCCTGAAAGGTTTGGCGGTGGAAAGAGAAGGCTTTTTATCATAGACCAAGAAATCAGCCCTCAACAAATTAACGTGTGAAAAATAATAATTTCTAAGCCCCGGGGTCACAACGTCAGCAAAAATCTGAAATTCTCCAATTCACTCAAAAATGGTGCCAAACTGCTGCAAATTCTCACCAGAAAGGTTTGGCGGTGGAAACAGAAGGCTCTTTATCATACGACATGAAATCAGCCCTCGAAGACATAACCTGTGAGGAAAAAAAATTCTAAAAGCAACTTCAGCAAAAATCTGAAATTCTCCAATTCACTCAAAGCTGCTGCCAAACTTTTCCAAGTTCTCCGCTGAAAGGTTTGGCGGTGGAAACAGAAAGCTTTTTATCATAGGCTACGAAATCAGCCCTTGAAGAGATAACATGGGGGGGGCAATTTCTAAGCCCCAGGGTCACAATTTTAGCAAAAATCTGAAATTCTCCAATTTACTCCAAAAACTCTTCCAAGTTCTCCGCTGAAAGGTTTGGCGGTGGAAACAGAAAGCTTTTTATCATAGGCTACGAAATCAGCCCTCGAAGAGATAACATGGGGGGGGGGCAATTTCTAAGCCCCAGGGTCACAATTTTAGCAAAAATCTGAAATTCTCCAATTTACTCAAAAAACTCTTCCAAGTTCTCCCCTGAAAGGTTTGGCGGTGGAAACAGAAGGCTTTTTGTCATAGGACATGAAATAAGCCTTCGAAGACATAACCTGTGAAAGAAAAAATTTCTAAGCCCAGGGGTCACAACTTCATCAAAAATCTGAAATTCACCAAATCACTCAAAAATGGTGCCAAACTATTGCAAATTCTAGCCTGAAAGGTTTGGCGGTGGAAACAGAAGGCTTTCTATCATAGGCCAAGAAATCAGCCCTCGACAACTAAACCTGTGGGAGAAAAAATTTCTAACCCCCGGGGGGTCACAACTTCAGCAAAAATCTGAAATTCTCCAATTCACTCAAAAATGGTGCCAAAGTGTTGCAAATCTTCCCCACAAAGGTTTGTCGGTAAAAACAGGTCGTTTTTTATGACCGGAAACAGATATAGCCCTCGACGTTTGAACTTGCGGAAAAACTTTTTAAAAAAAAAATCCCTAATCCGCGCGGTCACAATTTCATCAAAAATCTGACGTTCGGCAATTCGCTCAAAAATGGTGCCAAACTCCTGCAAATGTTCCCTTGAAAGGTTTTTTGGTGGAAACAGATCGTTTTTTATGACCGGAAACAGATTTAGCCCTCAACGTCTGAACTTGAGGAAAAACTTTTTTTAAAAAAATCCCTAAGCCTCGCAGTCACAATTTCAGCAAAAATCTGACGTTCTGCAATTCACTCAAAAATGGTGCCAAACTGTTGCAAATGTTCCCCTGAAAGGTTTTTCCGTGGAAACAGATCGTTTTTTATCACCGGAAACAGATTTAGCCCCCAACATCTGAACTTGCGGGAAAACCTTTTTTAAAAAAAACCCCTAAGCCGCGCGAAAAGGTTTTTCGGGAGAAACAGAAGGGTTTTTATCATCAGAAAGAGAATTAGCCCTCGATGTCTGAACTTGCGGAAAACCTTTTTTTTGAAAAAATCCCTAAGGTCACAATTTCAGCAAAAAACTGACGTTTTGAAATTCACTCAAAAATGGTGCCAAACTTTTGCAAATGTTCCCCTGAAAGGTTTTTTGCTGGAAACAGAGGGGGTTTTATCATCAGAAACAGAGTTAGCCCCCGACGTCTGAACTTGCGGAAAAACTTTTTTTAAAAAAATCCCTAAGACGCGCGGTCACAATTTCAGCAAAAATCTGACGTTCTGCAATTCACTCAAAAATGGTGCCAAACTCTTGCGATTGTTCCCCTGAAATGTTTTTCGGGGGAAACAGAAGGATTTTTATCATCAGAAACAGAGTTAGCCCTCGACGTCTGAACTTGCGGAGAAACCTTTTTTCGAAAACATCCCTAAGCCGCGTGGTCACAATTTCAGCAAAAATCTGACATTCTGCAATTCACTAAAAATGGTGCCAAACTGTTCGAAATGTTCACCTGAAAGGTTTTTCGGGAGAAACAGCAGGGTTTTTATCATCGGAAACAGAATTAGCCCTCGACGTCTGAACTTGCAGAAAAACATTTTTTTTAAAAATTCCCTAAGACGCGCGGTCACAATTTCAGCAAAAATCTCACGTTCTGCTATTCACTCAAAAATGGTGCCAAACTCTTGCAAATGTTCCCCTGAAAGGTTTTTCGGTGGAAACAGATCGTTTTTTATGATCGAAAACAGATTTAGCCCTCAACGTCTGAACTTGAGGAAAAACTTTTTTAAAAAAAATCCCTAAGCTGCGCGGTCACAGTTTCAGCAAAAATCTGACGTTTTGAAATTCACTCAAAAATGGGGCCAAACTGTTGCAAATGTTCCCCTGAAAGGCTTTTTGGTGGAAACAGAAGGGTTTTTATCATCAGAAACAGAATTAGCCCTCGACGTCTGAACTTGCGGAAAAACTTTGTAGGGACTAACTGTGTCTCAGCTTAACAACCTGACATCCACTCCATTCTGCACTTTGTAGAATGGCATTGCTTTTTGACGCCTTAAAAACACAAACTCCAGATCTGAAGGGAATTTGGATTCCAAACTTTTACTTAGAAAGCATTTCTGAGTGTCAAATGTGAACAGCTTGATTCTTCTGATTCTGAGACATATTTGAAATCTAATTCTGGTATCAGACTCCGTTAAGAAAGAAACTTTGGGGATTAAGCACCAAATGTCGATTCTTGTCCCTAAAATATACATAAGTGGCCAAGTTCCAAATGAAAGTAACAATACTTGGAATATGTACAAAGGACACATTAATACAACATTTCTTATTGACTCTGGTATCCTTCCTTTCTGCTACGAAACCCCAAAAAGAGAAAAGGGAAGAGATGTGATAATCTTACTGCTACCAACTAGACTTGTGGAAAGAATTAGAATCACAGAATCATAGAATCATAGAGTTGGAAGAGACCACAAGGGCCATCGAGTCCAACCCCCTGCCAAGCAGGAAACACCATCAGAGCACTCCTAACATAATAGAATCATAGAATCATAGAGTTGGAAGAGACCACAAGGGGCTTTGTACTCATTATAATCAGCTTTGTACTCATTTGCTGGTTCAACACAGCGTATGCTCATTGAAACCATTCCACCAGCTGAACACGAGATTTTTCTGCTATCACACATGACTTTCCTCTGCTTGGAGGCATCTCCCATCTGTTTTCACCTTATTTATAAATATCCTCCTGTTCTGTACATTCTAGTTACCATTTGGTGTTCAGGGTCTATTCTTGTTAGGCTGAACTTGTACAACAGCAATGCTTAATATGATCTTCTGGTACTTTTAAAGGAATACTAATGTCTTTGGATACAGAATGTTACCTAATACTTAAAGGGACCCTTGACCATTAGGTTCAGTTGTGACCGGCTCTGGGGTTGCAACACTCATCTCACTTTATTGGCCAAGGGAGCTTCCGGGTCATGTGGCCAGCATGACTAAGCCGCTTCTGGCGAACCAGAGTAGCGCACGTAAATGCTGTTTACCTTCCCACCAGAGCAGTACCTATTTATCTACTTGCACTTTGACATGCTTTCGAACTGCTAGGGTGGCAGGAACAGGGACCGAGCAACGGTAGCTCACCCCATCGCGGGGATTCGAACCGCCAACCTTCTGATCGGCAAGTCCTAGGCTCTGTGGTTTAACCCACAGCGCCACCCGCATTCCACCTAATACTTATGAGCATCCAAATTTTGAAGACACACCATTTCATAGTCACTGTCGTCATCATTGCAGTGTTATTTGTATGCTGCCTTTCAACAACAACAAAAATTGTGCTCATCACAGCACAAAGAGAACAGCAAAGAATTTCAAAATAAACAATATCAAATAAATAAATAAATAAATAAATAAATAACCTATCTTCGTGATGCTGACACAAAAGCTCTGCAAAAGAATGAAAGATCATTATCCCCCCTTCTTTCTTCCCACTCTCTTGCTCTGATTCACCCCCAACCAACCCTCACATTGCCTTTGACAACAGTGTCTCAAACCAAATGTAACTGACCTGTAGAAAGGACAAGGGGGTTTGAACAGTTTCACCTTGGTGTTAAAAATGCCCCTCCCATGAGGCTGCTTCAATAATGTGATCTGCAATCTAAAATACGCCAACGAAGTTTTGCATCCATGAAGTTCTACAGTGTTTGGTAGATCTTTGTTTCATTTCGTTCACTTATTTGTAGACTGTTCTGGGAAGCTTTGGGGCTAAAGAGCGCCGTGAATATGCTTTAAATCGGGTGGGGTGGGGTGGTGGACTTCCAGTTTGCCAGCCAAATTAGGCCTGCCACAAGCCCCAATGGAAACGTTGAGGCTGTTTCCCCTAAACAATGTCCACCAGCCCCACATCTGATGTCATATGTGATTCAAGGAGGATGCAAGGCAGGGCCAGTTAGCAGTGTGACCTAAAAAGAGAAGGTGTGGCTCAAAAGGATCAGATAGAGGGGGTTGGATGGCCCCTGACATCCTCCCCGTTGCTGTATAGCAAAGAGAAATATAGCACCATCCCTACACAAGTTAAGGAAGAGTAGAGTTGCATAAGTTTGCTTCTTGCACATATATCAGCAGTGTGATAAAGCAACAGACCAAGTGCTCTTTATAGATACAACACCCTTGTGTGGCTTAAAATATAATGGCCATCGCCACTTAATTCTTGAATCCATATTATAGATCAGGATTAAAGTGATCAGGGGACCTCTTAGCAGTGAACAACGGTGAGCTTGCGAGAGAAGAGAATCTACTGTCCATCTTGTGGCAGGTTCTTAAAACTGCAAGACCCATCATTGCTCAAATACAGTAGTTGCCTTATCCTTGTGGGGTAATTGCACTGGGTCAGCGGTGGGTAACATGCAGGCTGAAGGAAGCTGGAGGCCTCCAAAAAAACATCTGGAGAACCACAGGTTAGCAACTTAAACCTGTTACTCAGCTGCCTGGTTTTGCAACTGCTCCTTGTTTTTCTCCTGAGTTTATCCATGTGTCAACCCAGGTCAGGAGATCATGGGCTTATAAGGTCTGCACTTAAACCACTGATCAGCCATGACATCCTTGTGAATCCAAACCCTCCATCACCTGTGCTTATTGCAGTTGCCTTCAAGAGCATGCTGAACTTGTTATATCAAACAAAACATCACCTACAGATCTTCTAGTATAATTTACATTACCGAGAATTTGCAAATATCCACGATGATGCCATATTCAGTAGGCTGGTTAAAACAACAACTAACCTATACACATATGTTAAAAACCATACATCCACAATCTTGAGAGGGAATAATAATAATAATAATAATAATAATAATAATAATAATAATAATAAATTTTATTTATATCCCGCCCTCCCCAGCCGAAGCTGGGCTCAGGGCAGCTAACAACAATCAAAATAGTCCAACATTCTAAAAACATTCATTATAAAATTAATTAAAATCAAATTAAGATCAAATGAATGGCCACCATCAAGCAAAATTCTGTGCAGATTGCCCGAGGAGGGGGTCAGGCTGCGCCCTGACCAAAGGCCTGGTGGAACAGCTCTGTCTTGCAGGCCCTGTGGAAACAGTAGAATGGCTAGTTGCAAAGCTCTTTGATTCAATCACAGCCTCTCTGATTTGTCAATGATTTCAAGAGAGGTCCATCTATTCCAAGACCACGGAAAACAAGAGCAAACTTTTGGATATCTAAATATTCCTGAGTACCACATGGTCTTACCAGGGGTCATCAAGGTTTATCTTGCCTGGGCTGGATCGGTCCCGTGGACATCCCTCTGTGGGTCAGATTGTGCGCATGTGTGAGCGTGCACAGACTCAATTTCCAGCGCCATGGAAACTGTTAGTTTCTGTGTGTTGCTACTGTGCAGTTGCTTGGAGTCACAAGACTCTGTTTACATTCCAGAGATCCCATACTGTTGAAAGTCTTACGGAAGACAGGAGACGGATGTGACGTTACTGGTTTCCTGTTCCTTTGTTTTTCAGTTGCTCTCTGCTCTCACAGAGAGAGGATGTTTCTTTTCTGTCTGTGTAGTTAGGAAAAAATCTCTTAGCCATGTAGCTCATACTATCCCGGCTCCTTCCCTGCGTGCTGGATACTCTGCGTAATGGGGGAACGTGCTTGGAGCCTCATCAAAGGCTCATGTCGTTAATTATCGTCAGAGGAGAAAATGAAGGCCTCAACCAGAAGAGTTGCTCGGTCGAACGCAAGTCCGACAGAAACAAGTCCCTGCACCGTGCTGTGCCAGTGTAGCACAGTGCGCGAGCAGGCAACTTGGTTCAGGGGCAACTCATGGGCTGGTCAAACGACCTCCGCAGGCTGCTTCTGGCCCATGGGCCTTAGGTTGGTGACCCCTGGTCTTGACCATAGGAGGTTGCTGAGTGGGGTGGAGTTATTTTATGGTCTCATCCCAGTTCTGACAAGTTTCAAATTTCCCATTTGAGTTGCAAGCTAAAGTCTCAGCAGAGAGACCATCTATAAAGCACCAATGTGCATACTGTGGCAAAAGAAGGACCAGAGACTGGCAAAGGGAGAGAGCTTTAGATCAGCGATGAGGAATCTGTAGCCCTTCAAATGTAACTGTATTCCAAGTCCCATCAGTCTCAGCCAAAATGGCCACCTGAGAAAGATGATGAGAGATGTACGGGGTTGTCATCCACCAACATCCTCTCTCTGCTTTATGGTTTAGGACCAGGACATCTCATCTTGAGATACAGGACCTGTGACCTGAGGATTCACTAGCCATTTCCAGTTCAATGTTTCTTTTAAGGCTGATAGAACGAAACTTTGATTAATGTAGTATTTGACATTTACCTCAGCCCAGTATACCTGAAGAAGCGTCTCCACCCCCCATCGTTCAGCCCGGACACTGAGGTCCAGCGCTGAGGGCCTTCTGGCAGTTCCCTCATTGCGAGAAGTGAGATTACAGGGAACCAGGCAGAGGGCCTTCTCAGTAGTGGCACCTGTGAAACACCCTCCTGTCAGATGTCAAACAACAACATGACCAGAAAGCAGCCCTGTTTAGGGAAGTTTTTAATGTTTAATGTTTTATCATGTTTTTAATATTCTGTTGGGAGCCGTCCAGAGTGGTTGGGGAAACCCAGCCAGATGGGAGGGTATAAATAATAAATTATTAATATTATCTATCTCAAGTTGCAGCAACACTTTTAGTCAATTAGCTTGTAAGGTGAATGGCAAATGCAATTTCATACCATTGGCCTATATACTCAGTAGCTAGGTATAATTGTGTGCTATGTGCCACTTGTATAATAGAGTTGAGAATATTCTTTTTTTTAACAAAAGGAATTGATGGAAAGTGTAGCGAGGTATCCAGCAGAGGGCAACAGCGGATCAGTTTTCTTTGAGATCTCTGGAAGATTAGCTCTTCTGCTTAGATCCGCCTTTTTTTGCTGTTCTGTGACTTGAGCACCACTCAAAGGCCACTTTTCCGTCTCTACTTACATATTGGGTTAGTGCCTCCTAACAAAATACAAAAAACATTAAGATGAAAGAAGCTACTGGCTCAGATAAGAGGCAGACAAGCGCCCCAGATCTTAAGTTAAGACTGGGTTTCACTGTAAATCATGCATTTTAAAGTCCTTAATGACCGATCAAAAGCTGTTTCCACAGACACTGAACAGAAGTACAATTCCATTAGTTTATTTCCATATTGTCACAAACTTAAGGGTGGCAGCAGCAATGTTTTCTCCACCCCCTTAAGAGGCCTGTTGGTGGTAGGGATGGGAGAATATGTCAATTTTGGTTTCTCTCAGTTGCTCATTTTTCTGTTCTTAAGCTCAGCTCTCCAAAATCTCCACACCAGTTGACATTTTATAAAAGTCCTCATGAAAATTAATCAGTGTTTTAGTGTGCATTTACCCTAAGATTCACATTTTTGCAAAGCAATTTCCCCTTGCGTATAAATTTTTCACAAATATATGCATTTATATGCACAGTTTATGCTAGTACTGTATATGCATTTAGGTACCATAGCTGTCAACGTTTCCCCTTTTTAAAGGGAAATTCCCTTATTCTGAATAGGATTCCTCACAAGAAAAGGGAAAAGTTGACAGCTATGTTAGGTACACATTATTTTGCTGGAGATAATCCCTTTTTAGAGGTAGACCCTTTGGGGCTTATTCCTAGGCAAGTGTGTATCAGATTGTGCTATTAATGTATATTTATTCTGAAGTCATTAGTTTAGAAATTGCAACTACTTCTAGATTTTGTTTGCTCAGTTGGGAGGCTTGTTGGCCTCTTAACATGAATGTAATTGCATCGTAATTTTTTATATCACACCCCTTAATATTAGAAGAATCTGAAATATATGAATAATTTTTTCCATGCAAAAATGGAATTGTGATGCCCCCTTCGTTCAGTCCAATAAGTTGCAGTGACACTATCATACTCTTGGGAAGATATTGCCAGGTCAGGCAGACTCCCCCTTCTTCCACCAACTTGTGCAGTGATAGATCTTTGTCACAGACTTTCTTAAGAGGCAACCTTGCCAAATCAGCTTTTATTTAATGGCATTTCACAAAACTGTTTAAAATCAAATAAAACATGCAAGCTATTAGAAATGGGGGAGAAATAAAGACTCAAAGGTGTGTTCGTTCTATATTTCATGAACATTTATTTACCATATGAATAATTTATTTACCATATTAATAATGATAATAATAATAATAATGACTTCAACACCCATGGCAGCAACAACCACCATACCAAAAATGTTTTGTAGCTCTGAACACTTACATTCTGCTAATCCATGACACTAGTGAGCTCTTCTTTTAATTAACTTTTTGGGGACATGTGTAGCCCATCTAATTATACATATTGTCTTTGAGCTACTTGGAAAAAAATGTTGGTATACAATCATTCTTTGTACCGTTTCTGGTAGGAGCTTGTCTTGACATATGCCTCCTTCGTCTTGAGCTTTAGACTGTGTTTTGATATTTTCTCTCCTCTCACACATCGATATAATACAATGGCCAAGGAACCAGGAGTAATTAAATTAAATCAGGCATGAGATTCTTCAATGGAAGCAATAGAATCTTCAAAGCTATCACAGTTCCCCAAAATGACCTTTTAAAAAAGAGGGGGCATAAGTCCATGAAAACGTATACTGAATTGTCCTAAATATTCCCAATATCATCAAGTATTAATTATGTTTGGAAAAAGCTATCTCCCAATGGACTGAGGCAGAGAAGCAGTAGCAACATAGTACAATGTTACCTGTTTGTTCCTCCTTGGATATTTGGTTTAGAAGTATTAGATGTGCAAAATCAATGGTAGCAATCTTATGTGGTAATCCTCTTACTTTGTCAACATTGACTGCCTGGGATAAATTTGGAAAGCCCTTAACCATTCAGTCTTGCTACTTACCTCCTTTATATGTAATCAAAATTCAGTCCCTGTCCCTGGCATGAAGTTTAACTGTTGCTTCATCTTAATAAGGATAATCAAAATAGGAAAACTCTAAATGGCTTATTTAAGGTACAAAGGTAAAGGACTCCTGGATGGTTAAGTACAGTCAAAGGCGACTATGGGGTTGTGGCACTCATCTTGCTTTCAGGCTGAGGGAGCTAACGTTTGTCCACAGACAGCTTTCCAGGTCATGTGGCCAGCATGACTAAACTGCTTGTGGTGCAACGGAACACCGTGATGGAAACCAGAGTGCCGTTTACCTTTCTGACACAGCGGTACCTATTTATCTACTTGCACTGGTGTGCTTTTGAACTGCTAGGTTGGCAGGAACTTGGACAGAGCAACGGGAGCTCACTCTGTCATGGGGATTCGAAATGTCAACCTTCTGATCGGCAAGCCTGAGAGGTTCAGTGGTTTAGACCACAGCACCACCTGCATCTCTACCATGGATTATCTAACTCTATGCTGAATCACATACCCTCAGCTGTATTTTCTGCTGAATAAGAAACATACCTGATGAGCCACAAGCCTCCCATCTATTTGATCGTGTTCAAGTGAGACCAGCTTTTTGGTTTGTACACTTCTGTGGATCTCTCAACCCTTGCTTTGCAGCTTTTTTAATTATGTAGGAAAGGACCTTTGGAGGGCCAGAAGGAGAGGAATTAGCTTTTCTTCCTGGTCCATCACGACAGGTCAGAGGGTCCCCAACTGGCAGTGGTCCTAGGGTGGGAGCTCTGTCCCTCTCTCTCCCTAAAAAGGAGGATGTCATCTTCTAAAGATGAACCCTATTATTTCTCAAAAAGTCTGTTTGGTAGTTGCATCTGGTGAAATGCAGGGAACAATTTGTACAGGGATGATCCCCCAAATATCACACACCTCAAATTATCATTATTTTACTCTCAAAACATTATTTGACTCCAAGCCAACTTCACCCACATGTTGACCAGAACATCTATGCCATTGGTTGGTATGATAATTTTACTTGATAGAGAATGTCAGTGTAAGTCAATGTAGAGCCTGACTTTTCATGAGCTCATTTAAGGAGCGATCTTCATGGTATGTTACCATCCATGGTATGAAATGTATATCCTCTTCAGCCAAGGTTGCATGTGCTTCATGGGAACAAAAATGTGAACATAGTCATAAGATAACCACACTTCCAGTTATAGGTAGGTAGCCATGTTGGTTTGCCATAGTAGAAACAAAATTAAAAAAAATCCTGCCAGTTGGTCTCTAAGGTGCTACTGGAAGGATTTGTTTTGTTTTGTTTAGATAACCACACATCCTTAAGGACTGTGCTTGAACCTCTTTGGAGATGCAATTCTTCACTGTGCTGTAACAAAATGGGGAAGGCTCCTGAAATTACTCACTGCTGTATGGCACCTGTGGCTGGCTCATCTGACTCCTTCAGAACCTTCTCTTGCTGGAACAACTGTCCTGTCAAAAGCAAAATTTGCATAACTGCCATTCATCTTGCTAAGTTATACAGGAGAGTGTCTTGCCATAAAGCTTTCAGATGTTGGTAGAAGCAGATGTAGGCAGAAAGAGGAACATTCTGTCAACTAACATGCAGTCTAGGACAGATGATTTCTGACTCATAATTCTCCCTTCAAGTAGCCTCAAGACAACTGACTTCTCAGATGAAATCATGTTTGCATTCTTGTCACTCAGAGCAAATGACACCGGTCTTTGAAAAATACAATATTTATCTGCTTATTTTCTCCCTAGGGCTAGGGTGCAGGAAATGTCTCTTCAAATCTTCTTCCATCTTGGCTCCAAGAATCTTTTCATCCTTTGAGAGGAAAGATGGGAGGTAAATATAAAAATGGAGCAAATGAATAAATAACCAATTCTTCTGAATTTTTGCACTTTCAAATGCAGAGCTGATTTTAAACGACGGGTGTTAGGTTGGCTGAAGGTTCATCGGCTGATGTTTTTGAGCGGTTAAATTGCCTTTGGGACTGACTAACACATTCAAGCGAGGAGGGTCAGTTACAATAAAGGGTCTACTTCAAAGCCCACCAAGAACTTGGTGAAATTAATGATTTCATCCCAGCACTATGCTTCTTAAGTCTAGCTCACTGTGTTCTCGAGAGGATGAAACCATCATTACCTGGTCACATCCACACAATACATTTAAAGCACTCTTATACCACTTTAATACACACCCCAAAGAATTCTCAGAATTGTGCTCCTCGCAGAGCTATGATTCCCAGCACCCTTTACAAAATACAGGTTCCCCAAAGAACTACAGGTGAGGCACTCAAACCGTGATATTTCTTCCTGTCTTTATAAAATGTTATGTCTATCTTTTCCCAGTTGTTGCTGTTCTCCAGACATAGGCAAACTCAGCCCTTCAGATGTTTTGAGACTACAATTCTACATCCCTGACCACTGGTCCTGTTAGCTAGGGATGATGGGAGTTGTAGTCCCAAAACATCCGGAGGGTCAAGTTTGCCTATGCCTGCTGTTCTCCATCATGCCTTGGGTGGAGCTAATAGCCCATTGTTGTTTCAGAAATTTCTCCATCACTCTGTCCAAAATAAAATAACTATTCATAAAAGATTCACAACCTGGCAGGGATATATCAGTAACTGTTGGTACATAAAGAGAAGCATATTCTACCAGGCATAACCTTGCTATAAAATAATGGGGTGGGCCTGTTTAAAGACACACAGTTGGATGGATGTGTCTAAAACAGGATGGGTAAAAATTAAGCAGGCAGAACTTGCTCATTTTAGGGGGGAAGACGACAGTGTAAGAATTGCAACAAGATCACTGCACCTTTAGTTTAATTCAGTATTTCAGCCAGCCAGCTAATTCATCCCATTAAAGTTTTCAGTTTTTCTTTTCTAGCTGACATTCAACATTCTGTGACTACTGAGCATCAGTGGAATAAGCTTTATGGCTCTTTAGTCATACTTGGGTTGTTTCTTCTTCTTCTTCTTCTTCTTCTTCTTCTTCTTCTTCTCCTCCTCCTCCTCCTCCTCCTCCTCCTCCTCCTCCTCCTCCTCCTCTTGGAGTTCTACTCAAGATGCTGAGATCTCCATCTTTTTTCCTCTGGGACTCTGCTTTGGTTCCAGTCCTGTTGGCACAAACTTCTCGCTTTCAGAGGGAGTGTGCTTGGCGCACCCCAGAGAATGGTCATTGTTAAGTGGCGTTAGCATTACTGTTTAAAGCACAAAATACTAGGAAGGTTCTCCTGAGAAGTGCTATTGAAATACACAAGAATGGCACAAAGCCACAATTTCAATGAAAGCACAATTTCAATGAGATCTGCAAAGGGCAATATCCAGGTTGAGGCTGAAAGCTGATTTTTGCTTTGATCTTACCCCTGTTCAGTGGGACTTACTTCCAGGTAATAATCACGCAGAGGATCAAGCTATAAAAACTGTCCCATTGGATTTAGTGGAGTTGCTTTCTCCCAAGTACATATATGCAGAATTACAGCACTAGTCTCTGTGAGGTCCAAATCTGACTAACATTTCCATAGCTGTAATTATCTGGTAACAGTCTGTGTGACTGTCAGTATATAACTGTCATGTTAGCACCAACGTTCTCCAGGGGATATTTTACAAAGAAAGGGTGAGATGTCAGTTTGAAAGCCTGGTAAAATATGGTTGAAAAACTATGCTTGTCTGGTAGGAACTAAACAGTTTCTGTTTCATGTGTGCAAAATGATTCCTGCAAGGGAAGATCACACCGGCCGCAAATGGATATAAATGCCAGCTTTCAGTTATTGTTTCTTTCAGTTTTTCATTTTCCCAATCTTAATTCAGTTCTCAACATTTCCACGTCAGCTTGTGAATTGTGTTTTGAAGTCCTCATGAAAATTCATTTGCCTTTTGGTGCAAATTTTTCCTAAGGTACACATTATTGCAATTTTGCCTAATATGCACATTTTTGCAAAGCAATTCCCACTAATAGAATGCATCGTCACACTTTATTTTAACTAACATATGCATTCTCATACACATTTACCCTAGTATTTGCATTTTGTACACATTGCTTGGCTGGAGAACAACACCATGAAAATTCAGAGAAGTGTGAATTTTGACGGCTGTGTTTTGATTTGTGTGAATTAGGCAGATGTACTTTTGAATTGAATCGAATCCCTTCTCCATCCCTACTTATAAATCATCCCTTAAAGAACTTATCTGCACCCTCTACCTTTTCCATCCACTTCCCTTGTGTGTTTATGTAGGTCTGCTAACACAGCATTTCCCTCACCTTAAATTGAGGTGAGCTGCTTTGGGAGATTATGATGGCCTGAAAAGTGGAGAAAAAAATACAGCAAATAAATAAATGTTGATGGCTTCAAGACTCCTGCTCTCCTTCCATATGGCTCTATATATTTAAAAAAGAACTTTGACTGGGCATCTCTTCAAATAGAGGATTCCTTCAAATGTAAACCTGTCCTCTATATGGGGCTATAGCTAGATTTAGTCTCACTCTGAGAAAATCCATAGACATGATGAAATTATATTTATTGATTTCAGTGAGACTCCTCTGAGTATAACTTAGCTACATATAACCACTGGCTGTCTTAACTGCCAATCATATTTTTCCATCTAATTATCTCTGATAATGATGCCCTATCACCAAGGCCTGTAGTATCCAGGGAAAGTTGCAGCATTTAACTTCTTCCCTACTGCTATGCTGAGGAAAATAACTCCTTTGGAGCTGGTATTTGATTTTTTTTAATTAAATTTTTATTGGAATTTTATTTATAACATAACATAAACCCCCACCCCCCAATACACAATCCACCCACATTAAACATGAACATAACATACAGTGAGCATAACATACAACAATACAAACAATGGAATAAAAGACTTCCTTTATCCTTTATCTGGCCTCCTTATTTACTTCTTATAAAGTGTTTCCTTTATGAATAAATATTAAGATTTTTCTAATTATAACTTAAATATCCACAAAGTCTCCTGCATGGAGCTGGTATCTGAATGGTGAGGAGAATCCTTCATGGCCCCCAAAGGCAGGATCCTTGCCTTGCAGGACAGGCTCCAATGTGAAATGTATTTATTTTTTTTAACATTAACATTAACAAATAATGTTAACATTAACAAATAATCAAGTTTATTTTAAAGGCATGAACTAGCTTATGGTTTCAGTTAATTTTTCTTGACAGTTTCATAATCTTAGTTTCTTTACTGTCCTATACGTACCTAACAACTTCAAACTGATTATCTCAACTATCTATCTGACTCCACCTAACAGTTCCTCTCACTCTCTCACAACACAACTCAACCAACCCGCAGACTTATCCTCCCTCTTCCTTTTCCAACTCCCAACTGACTTCCACTCAACTCCCACTCTAACTCCTGGCCAATCACATCACACTCATTTAACCCTTTCCTTATGACCCACCTAGGAGGCAAACACCACATACCTCCCCCCTTAAGAAAATTGACTCAGGAGGGATAACTTAACCTAGTTATTCTCCTGATCAATCCGCGTTACATACCTAATGCAAATAAACATTTATTAACCTGTTATTACACCCTTCACATCCCACATAACATTGGTACATCAATTACGTTGTTCTGGTAAAATATACATTCATACAAAAATCTGTTACATCTTAGGTATTCAGTTAACTATGTGAAATGCACTTTGATCACCAGAGCTTCAGACTCTATGTACACCATACATTAAATCACATAACTTCCCCCCAAAGAATCCCAGAAACTGTAGTTCACTAAGGGTGCTGGGAATTGTAGCTCTGTGAGGAGTAAATTCCCACGATTCTTGGTGGAAAGTGGTGTGCATGAAATACGCTTTCAACATGTGATGTAGTGTACTTGGCTACTACCGCATGTATTTGAGGAAAAGTCAATTATTTGGGCTGTTCTGGAAAGAAATAGTTATAAGAAAGAACAAGAAAGCCTGGCTTACATGTGGTCTCAATTTCGCACACCCCCTCTTGCTGCCCCAATTTTTTCCTCCTTTTTGTGTGTGTGTATGTGTGTTGGATAACCTCAACATTGCCCTTTGCAAAAAAAGGTCATCAGATAAACACCAACACTAGGCTTTTCTCACAAACCCAACACCAACACTTGCCTTAGGGTACTTTAATATAGCATGGGAAGTTAAATTAGAAGCATATATTTGATAATAGCACCTTGATGTGGGAGCCTTCAAAAGGGTTCTGCCCCCATCGAGGGATTAAGGGCCTAGCTTAGCAATCAACAAAAGCCTCTGTGGAAGAGTGAGACTAAAACCAGCATTTTCCTCTGCTCAAAGATATATATTTTTTTAAATGCTCCCCAAATTCTCCTCAGTGATTTCCTCTGTGAGTTTGTTGGGGAATATACACTGAATATTTAATGAAAAAATTAGCTGTGCAGATCAGACTGCAAGGTTTTCTACAAACAAGAGGCTTCTGTCTGTGCTGACTCCTAGATACTGTAGTAATACTTTTCTGCTGATGTATTCCCCAATGTGCCTTTTAATATTTCTCTGCTTTTGTTTTTACTGCTCTTAAAAGCTGCCTTGGAAAATTCCCATGAAAAGCAGGGTAAAAACAGGGGGTGGGGGAGTAAAAATGTTGGACAACAATGGTACTTCCCATCATATCTGACATGGGCATAACCCTGTTTCTCAATTTTCTTTCCCATTGGCTAACCAATGTTGTGTGTCCACAAGGCCAAGGAGAATAGAAATGTTTTGAGGAGGCAATGGAAGCTCATCAGTGAGGTATAATATACCCTCCAACATTTCTCTGATGAAGATTGTTGTTGTTTAGTCGTTTAGTCGTGTCCGACTCTTCGTGACCCCATGGACCAGAGCATGCCAGGCACTTCTGTCTTCCACTGCCTCCCACAGTTTAGTCAAACTCATGCTGGTAGCTTCGAGAACACTGTCCAACCATCTCATCCTCTGTTGTCCCCTTCTCCTTGTGCCCTCCATCTTTCCCAGCATCAGGGAGTCTTCTCTTTTCATGAGGTGGCCAAAGTATTGGAGCCTCAGCTTCAGGATCTGTCCTTCCAGTGAGCACTCAGGGCTGATTTCCTTAAGAATGGATAGGTTTGATCTTCTTACAGGCCATGGGACTCTCAAGAGACACTTTTCTTTTTTAAGAGAGAAAAAAAGTTATTTTAAAAAGTTGTTGTTGTTTTTTTAAAAGTAATATCTTCCCTTCTGTAGTCTCCTCTGGAGCGCTAGCCACCGTGGAGTGGGCTCAGCTTGGGTCTGGGCTTGGCTAATTGTCCTTGCCCTCCTAGTGCTCTCCTACTTCTCCTCCTCTGCGGCGGTGGCAGCGACGCAGCAAGGTTGGCACTCCCCTATTTTTTCTCCTTCCTCTTTCTCTCTCTTCCTTCTCCTTTCCTCCCTGCATCGGCTCCAGGGTTTTCCTGGCCCCGGACCACCACTGGGCAGTTGGCCAGGTGGCCAGGCGCTCTCACTCCTGGCTTGATTTGGGTTGCAGGGGGTGGTGGTCAGTGATTCCCCCAGTTGATGCGCTGGGTGTCCCCAGTTCCCCCTTGGCAGGGTCAGTGTCAGTGGCAGCCTCAGCAGCCTGGAGCCAGCCTGGTAGCGCAGTTGGCTCTGGCTGGCTTCAGGAGCTGCTCGCTGCCGTGGTGCCCACCATTTTGCCTCGCCGGAAGTCCCCATATGATGTGTCTTGTGCCGTTGACCCAATCACACAACATTCATTCCCTACTAATAAATCTACAACACTTAAAATATAAATCCGGGGACATTAAATGAAATCCAGGGACATTCCAGGGACGGATTATGTCCAG
Organism: Podarcis gaigeae; assembly: GCF_964106915.1. NCBI lineage: Eukaryota > Metazoa > Chordata > Lepidosauria > Squamata > Lacertidae > Podarcis > Podarcis gaigeae. The sequence continues at coordinate 14,619,904 of NC_139680.1, read as the reverse complement.
GGACAAATTTGTAAATCCGGGGACTGTTGCTGGGAAACGGGGACATCTGGTAACCATACTCTAAGCATCTTTCTGCATTATGTCCACCTCTGTCTGCTGCCAGTCATTTCTCTAGTAAGCTGGGAGGCAGGGAAGAGTCAGAAGGCATCACCCAACATTTGGAAATGAGAAAGCTCCCCAGAGAGGCAGCCAATAAGACTATAGCTCTTCCCATAAAGAAGAATCACTAAGCAAAACTAAGTAACAACCACCTCGCGTCAAACTAACATCCATACAATAATGAAAATGTTACCTGTAGCACTCCAAGAAACCAGAACTCATCCTCTAGACTTCATGATTGGGGGCGATCCAGGTTTAAGCATACAGATCAGATGTCACCATGTCTCACTTGATCACCTTAAACTTAATCAAAACAACAATTAGAATTGTGAGAAGAAGCTGCATTGCATTTTTACGTGCCACAAAATTAGTCCAGGGAATTTCGTGTGTAGGTCTTGACAGCAGAAGCCCTGCACAAGGACTTCCGCTCACACAAGAAGGTTTCCCCCCAGTCCTCTGCCTTATGCACCCCCTTAAAACAGCACATGGGGAGAAGAGTGGTGGAACTATTAGAAGAGTGCAGTGTTGGATTCCTCCCACTATATATATATACATAAAAGTGGTACAGTACTAACAACGAAACACCACCAGCAACAAAATAATTCAAAACGAAATTCAGGAGTTTCATCTTCAACGTCTGAGATATTTCAAGGGAATCCAAAAAAGTTTTGATGTGATCCCCAAAGTGTCTAGGTGCTTTTAAAAAACCCCATAGTTTAATTTTTTCAGTGTTTTCAGAGCAAATGGATGTAGATTTTATCAACACTGAGTTCCCCTTGAACATTGCTTTGAAGTTGCCACCTTACTGCTATAAAACAGTGATTGGGAACTGCATGATAGATGTCTTTGAACTACAGTTTCCATCATCGCTGACCATCGGCCACACTAACTGGAGCTGTAAAACACCTTTCCTCCTGAATGAATTGCAGGCAGTACATTTTCTGGAAGCGCCGACTTTTGTAGGCTTGGTTTGATTGATACCATGTATTAAATTATTCAAGTTTTCACCCCACCCTCAAAATACAATACAACACTTTAAAAATGGATACAGTCCATTCTCCCACAAGGGTCTGCCATTGCATTCCCCCACATCATTCTGCTGCATAGATATATCTCGGCTTGTTCAGTTGTCTTTGACCCCCTTAGAATCTTGTGCTACTCTTTGCAAGGCAATAAACAGGCTACGTACTTAGCAGGAAAGTCATTGTCCAAGGATGGATCCTTATGGAGTGAAAACAGAACCATCCATGAACAAGAGGGAGGTAACAGCAGGATTGGGGCAACCCCAAAGCTTGCAGAATTGCAAACCTGGAGGGAGGGGACCCAAGGGAGGGAACCCCCGGAATGGCCCAATGTTCAGGGGTCAGGAAAAGCTAACCACTTTTTTAATGTATCAGATTTTTTACTTTACAGCAGATGAAACAATAATTATGAATGTCAAGCATTGGTTAGTGGTCATTATTTCTCTTGATTCCACCAAATAGTAAATATAACATGCAATGAATTGTGCATATATTTATTTTTACAGTTTTTAGAGGGGCTACCTTTCACCTCATTTTATTAATAACTTAGAGGGGAGGTGGGGTGGGAAGGAAACAGCAATAAATGTACCTTCTCTCCCAAGTATCCATGCAAAGAGAAAGAAATCACTTCCAGATGCCTCCATGGGATATAGTAGCTTAACAGTTCTTTAGGTGTCACTTAAAAGTTTTTATCACTTGCCAGAGGGTACGCTGCAAAATTCCTAAAAGGCAATTATAGCAGTAAGATATGTAATAAATGTCTCTTGGGTGTATAAAGATGGTGTGAGAAACCAGCGTCCAGAAAATCAAAGGACAGCCTTAGTACTGCACCTTTTAAATACCACTCTGCAACTTCCTCATCTTAACTGCATGCACTTTTGGAGATATACACGTGACTCCTTTTTTATTTAGCATTTTGCTTGTTTGGAATTATACTAACCCATCTTCTCTCCCCCTTCTCTGCTTAGCAGCTTTAAAACTCATATAAAATACTGGCCAGGAAGGTAAAGGTAAAGGACCCCTGAACGGTTAAGTCCAGTCAAAGGCGACTATGGGGTTGCAGCGCTCATCTCACTTTCAGGCTGAGGGAACCGGCATTTGTCCACAGACAGCTTTCCAGGTCATGTGCCAGCATGACTAAACCACTTCTGGCGCAATTGAACACTGTGATGGAAACCAGAGCGCACGGAAATGCCATTTATCTTCCCATTGGAGCGGTACCTATTTCTCTGCTTGCACTGGCATGCTTTTGAACTGCTAGGTTGGCAGGAGCAGGGACCGAGCAACAGGAGCTCACTCCGTCACAGGAATTTGAACCACCAACCTTCTGATCAGCAAGCTCAAGAGGCCCAGTGGTTTAGACCACAGCGCCACCTGCATCCCTTTCCATTCATACTAATGGCATTTAACTTTTTTTTTTTTAAAAAAAAGGATTTGAACAGAAATCGTGAAGTGGTGGCGCGGCGGCAGCGGGAGGCCCCATTGGCTAAAGTGGTGCTTCAGGTTAAGAACAGTTTCAGGTTAAGAACGGACCTCCAGAATGAATTAAGTTCTTAACCCGAGGTACCACTGTATGGCACAACACTAGAATAGCTAAATGTTTATGATATATAGAAGGACTTTAAGGCACACAATTTTTAAAGAACAGCTACCATACAAAGTCATTGATATGAAAAGCCACAGATTATTTGATTCCATCCAAGTAACAATTCCACAACAGTTCCACAAACTTCAAAGAAACCAAAGAGCTCAAAGAATCTAGTCCTTCAAAATCTTCATCAGGAACATTTGTACCAATATTTGGAGAAGTTATGTGGGCTGCTGCAATTTTGCTGCTGCTTCTCCTTCCTTTATTAGTTGCCATATACCCCAAAGAACTCATGGGAACTAACAAATGCAAAGAAATAAAATTTAAAAGCTAACATAAAATAAATGTAATAATTCCAAGCAATTACTCTGCCTTCCCTAAGTTCTTCAGTATGGTCAACATCAAAACAGCAAACCACCACCACTACCACCAACAACAACAACTAGCAAGCAACAGAAGAGAGAGCTAATAATAAAATGATGTCTTGCGAAATACTAGGTTTGGCACTGAAAAGATTGTATTGTCAGTGCTAAGCAGTCCTCTCTGGGGAGAGTATTCTATAGCTAAGGATCCATTACTGAGAAGAACCTGTCACTTATAGCAAACCTTTGCACTTCTGCTAGAGGGGCACTCAGAGGAGGACCTCTGACAATGGCCTAAGGTTCTGGGCAGCTTCATATGAGACACTCCACAAGGTACCGAGGTCTCCAGCCATGTAAGGCTTTATGGGTCAAAACCACCCCTTTGAATCACACCTGCAAATTTATTGGAAGCCAACGCAGCCAGATCAGAATTGAAGTTTTATATTTTCATACCACCTGGTCCATGTTAGGAGTCTGGTCCCTGAATTCTGCACCAGCTGTGGTTTCTGGACAGGCTTCAAAGGCAGCCCCATGTATAGCTCATTGCAGTAATCTAATTTGGTGTGCGGGGGAGCAAGGGTTAACTTTCCCTTTCCACATTGCTAACCCTACTGGTTTTAGGAATAGTAAAAGATGTTGGGAGATTTGTTGAGGAAATCTGTGATGAGATGCAGGCCCTGAGCATGGTACATACTGTGTTCACATGCAACACTAAACCCTCTGAGGAAGATTTCCACTGAGCTTAGTTTCACTTTAAAGAACCACTCTTTAACATGACATTCAACCCAAGGATCCTGGTTTAAAACAATGACCGCTCCCCGCTTAAAACGGGGGGCGCCCTTTGCGTGGACGCGTGCAGCCCCTAGATCTGGAGTGGCTCCAAAAGCATAGGCTAGGCTTTGCCTTCCCTCAGGTGGGATACCTGGAGGTCTCCGCCTACCTCAGTCAGTTGTCCAATCCCACCTGGGGGAAGAGTTGCCAAGGAGACCAGGCCAGGTAGGGGAGGGATTACCTGCCCACACAAAGGAGGGAGGATCTTACCTGGGAATTCTCACTTCGCTCCAGAGCTTCTCCCACCCTACCCACCCTCAGTCAATGTCTTATGTTGCAGGTTAATTTTCCTCACAGGTTTTGCAGGTTAACTTTTCTTCACAGGTATGCGGGCGCTGCTACGTTAAGGTCGCTGTTAAAGGGCCGGAAAGGAATTTCCCTGCATTGGCAGGTTTCGCCTTTCCCGTAGCAAAACGTCACAACTTTGGCGGTATCAGGCCTTGGGCGGAATCCTTTTGTCCATCTTCCTCTTTGTGGCGGCGATACCAGGGTTCCCCGTTTAAGGGGTTTCTGAAGGGAGGCTTTGACCGTACGCCGGAAGGTCGTCATTGCTCTCCCCTGCGGCGGCGGCATTACGGGGGCGGCTATCTCTGCTTGAACATATGTTCTCCAGAGCCATCCCATCCCCCCCCCCCCACACTGGATAACCCTGATGCTCCCTAGGTCCCCGGCTGGGGACTGGGGAGGGAGAACGCCCAATGCCTGAGCCAAGGTCTACCCACATTTGAAATTTAATAAAGTTGTGGCCAATTTAATCCCATAGCACGTTGTCTTGAGTCGTTATTACACATGAGGGGGGGACCGCGCAGGATCTGGGGACTCCGCCTGTCCACGCAAACTCTGGCCCGTTTCATAATAAGTCAGTTTCAAATCATGGGTTATCCATCTGCTTTAGTAAATTACCCATTGCTTTTAAACCAGGATTCCTGCTTTGAATATAACATTAAGTAAAACTAAACTTGACAGAAGGTCTTCTCCTGGTGGCAAAATACCAGGAGGAGTTGTTGAGGAGCATGTGAGTCTAACTCTTCAGTTCGGCTTACTGAAAATCATCCATGATTTTAGTGTTACATGTGAACTGATCTATTGTGAGTGTGAGCAAGCATGAGGAACTCAGGAGTCAATGCATTTAAAGCCTTTGGAGTCCAAGAAGGGTTGGAATTTGCCTCTGGTATGAGAACTTCCACCAACATGCAACCCTTGAGTGCTGAATTGGGATACTGAACTTCAGAGTCTTTGGCTGTGTTGCTTGACACCTGGTAGGACAATTATTGGAGACAGGTTGGATAGAGCCCATCTTCTTGCCAAGGCACAGAATCAGGCACAGGGTGCTAGCCATGGGTCTCAGGGGATTCAGCCCCCCAGTCTGCTGAAATTTCAATCAATTTGGAAAGTGCAGCCATAGCCCCTGCTGCTTTAAGCATATTTGCACCATCTGTGGTTGTTCAAAATGAACAGGCATGTAGGTCACCTGCTCATGGTCTTCCCCCACTATGGATGTTCTGTTTTTCTCTTTGAAGTATACAAATTATTCATAATTTTGCATCTGCACATTTAAATTAGCATATGCTAATTATATGCAAATCTGTGGCTTCTTTTGACGTCTTTGTTGGTGATGCGAATGGTGCCCAGTTAACTCTCAGCCTTTTTGCTTCTTTTCAATCCTCACTTCTTATAATGAAAAGCAAGAAGCAGGACAAGGGAGAAAGCATCCTTATCTCCAGAGTTTGAAAGGAGATTATGCAAGTTCATTTATCAGCTCTGTTTTATGGGTGGGTATAATCAAGCTGAGCAAAAGCTGTTTACAGAGTGATCAGAAAGATAAATGGGTTGATGGAAGAGCTCTTAAATACCCGGATCCATCACAGCACCACATAAAGCATGAACTGTCTTACATGAAAAAGACGAACAGAGCAAAGGTCTTAAGATGTTTCACTCCTTGAAAGGAGCAGTAATGATTTTGGACATATTTTCCATTATGAGCTTATAATATTTAACTGTTGCTGAAAACCAAAGGTCTGTATTGCTGCATAAAACTGCTAACTGAATCAAGATGGCTCAGTTTTAATAACTACAACATTTCAACTGACTCCCCAAAGTAATCCCAGCCCGTGGGAGAGATGGGAGCATAATTTCCACCCACTGGGCAAATTTATGAATAAACAGATCAGCTTCGCAAACTCATAATAAACAAGCGAGTCTTCCTTGATGGTCTAAAGCCTTAAAAACAAAAAAATAAACTCACAGAATGAGTTGAGGTTGGGGAAGAAGCAGGTTATATCCTAATCACCAGGAGGAAATAGACTGGAGACTGGGAGTGGCTGGCGGGACCATATAACACCAGTCCTAAAGGATCTGCACTGGCTCCCAGTATGTTTCTAAGCACAATTCAAAGAGTTGGTGCTGAACTTTAAAGCCTGAAGGAGTGTCTCCACACCTATTTTTCAGCCTGGACACTGAGGTCCAGCTCAGAGGGCCTTCTGGTGATTCCCTCACTGCGAGAAGTGAAGTTACAGGGAACCAGGCAAAGGGCCTTCTCGGTGGTGACACCCAGCCTGTGGAACTCCCTCCCATCCGATGTCAAGGAGATACAACTCTACAACCAGAGACTCCTTTAGTAGCCTAGGCAAAGTGGGCAAATGCCTCTTTTGTGAGAGAGATTGTCTGGTTGCTCTCAGCAGATTTTCCTCAGGTCTTCATAATGCCTTATAGAATGTTATTTTATTTTCCTGTTCACCACCATAGTTTTTTGAATGATTCTTTTTTATTAATGAACTGGCAGCTTGGAAATGCTTTTATAAATGACTAGGAAAGGGATGTGGAATCTGGGGTCTGGGGTCCCTCCACATGCAGCCCCCCTGAGACTCTCCCCTGCCACACCCCTTCTCCTTACCAGCTCCTTTAACACTCTCCTTGAACGTTTTTGCCTAGCTGGACTGTCTCCTTGAACTCTGATAATAGAATCATAGAAGCGTAGAGCTGGGATCCTGAGGACCACCTAGTCCAACCCCCTGAGATGCAGAAATATGCACCTGTCCCATACAGGGACCGAACCTGCAACCTTCGTGGTATCAGCACCATGTTCTAAGCAACTGAGCTACTTGTGATGCCTCTTGCTTTACTGAATGGAAGACAAAGAGGAATGTATGTGTTTGTGTAGGGACCAGACTGTACAAAGGTATCGTTTACATTCATGGTTCCCAAGTGCTTTTGCTTCTGGCTTATCTCCCCAGGTTATCTCCCCAGAGATAGAGATGTGAATTAAGGCTCTGCAAGCCACAGGTGGCGCTGCGGGTTAAAGCCTCAGTGCCTAGGACTTGCCGATCGAAAGGTCGCGGTTCGAATCCCTGCGGCGGGGTGCGCTCCCGCTGCTCGGTCCCAGCGCCTGCCAACCTAGCAGTTCGAAAGCACCTCCGGGTGCAAGTAGATAAATAGGGACCGCTTACCAGCGGGAAGGTAAACGGCGTTTCCGTGTGCGGCTCTGGCTCGCCAGAGCAGCGATGTCACGCTGGCCACGTGACCCGGAAGTGTCTCCGGACAGCGCTGGCCCCTGGCCTCTTGAGTGAGATGGGCGCACAACCCCAGAGTCTGTCAAGACTGGCCCCTACGGGCAGGGGTACCTTTACCTTTACCTTAAGCTATCAGCTCTGGAGATGTGATGTGGGAGTGGCAGGCTTTGGCTGTATCAGAGGGTTTAAGCTGTGCCTCCACCTATCCTCAATCTGTATATTTGGGAATCAATTGAATACTGCATTAAAAGACCCCACAAGCCCCTTGTGGCCTCCTCCCAAAGAAAACCTGGGAAAGTGTTTCACCCCTGGGACTTTTAACTGCTTGGAGAAGTGAGGAGAGCATAACAGTATTTTATAGCTAGACCTGGCAGTATAGCACATGTGCATATTATTGGGTAAAGGTAAAGGTAAAGGGACCCCTGACCATTAGGTCCAGTCGTGGCCGAATCTGGGGTTGCGGCGCTCATCTCGCTTTATTGGCCGAGGGAGCCAGTACACAGCTTCTGGGTCATGTGGCCAGCATGACTAAGCCGCTTCTGGTGAACCAGAGCAGCGCACAGAAACACCGTTTACCTTCTCGCCGGAGCGGTACCTATTTATCTACTTGCACTTTGACGTGCTTTCGAACTGCTAGGTTGGCAGGAGCAGGGACCGAGCAACAGGAGCTCACCCCGTCACGGGGATTCAAGCCGCCGACCTTCTGATCGGCAAGTCCTAGGCTCTGTGGTTTAACCCACAGCACCACCCAGGTCCCTGCTATATTATTAGGTAGGAGACCCAAGTCACTTGCTGTTGTGCTTTTGTAACAGCAGCACAGAGTTCCACTGGTGCATCCTTGATCTCAGCATCCTTGAATATTACACTCTTGTCCCGGCCTCCTGCTGCCAGTCAACTGCTTCACCCCATTGGCTCCTCCCACTTGTGCATGAGAAATACCAGCAGGAGCTCAGCAACTGTGGCTGTTTGAAAGACAGGGAGAAGTGTGCCTCCCTGGATGACACGCACTCTCAAAAACTAAAAGGCCTTGAATTATGGCTGGAGGAGGAATCCAGGGAACCATGATTCCAAACTGGATGCACCTGGTTGGAGCTGCCCAGACCAATGTGAACATGAGGGGAAGAGTTTCCTCTAGAACCCCAGCATTGCCAGATTCTCTTATAGTCTTATTCTTGGTGATGCAAGCCAAATTGGTCCTCCCATGCAGGATCAGATCCTGAATAATAGATGTTTTTCCACATACCATTATGGGATTTAGCAACACTGCCTCAAATGAACTGGCTTTATGTACCTTAGAAGACTGAAAAGTAGGTGCAGTGGTACCTCAGGTTAAGTACTTAATTCGTTCCAGAGGTCCGTTCTTAACCTGAAACTGTTCTTAACCTGAAGCACCACTTTAGCTAATGGGGCCTCCTGCTGCTGCCATGCCGCCGGAGCACGATTTCTGTTCTCATCCTGAAGCAAAGTTCTTAACCTGAAGCAGTATTTCTGGGTTAGTGGAGTCTGTAACCTGAAGTGTATGTAACCTGAAGCGTATGTAACCCAAGGTACCACTGTATTTCTGGCCTTGTTTTGTTTTCATTCCAGCCACTCTGCATGCCACACTTTGGCAATCTTCCTATCATCACAACTTCAGTGGTGGAAATGGTAGTGTTTCCCTCCCTGTAATGCAGAAAAAAACTAAAGCCAAGGTTCCTGAATTGATAAAAAGCTGGAACATTAATAACAAGTGCTAGATTTTGCAAATCTTTCCACGTCATTCTAAAATGTGCCAATCCTGACATTTCTACTGCTAAGGACGGGGAGCAGTTTCAGATGGATGCTGAAAATCTGGCACTTTCGTCATCTCAAAAAATTATTGATTGCTTTCTACTGGTGCCTCAATTGTCTAGTAGTGTCTGACCATTAGGCAGCCAGCCTGTGTTTGGGCAAGATCCTATCAGAGCCAAAAACTTTTAAAAGTCTCATTGCTTTCAATGCAAAATATTTAAATATGCTTAACCATCCTGTTGAAAGCCATTTAAACTTGCTTCGTTTTGGCTGGATCACGACTGCTGATACAAATACACATCGATATAATGAAAATAATGACGGTTGTCTCCGTAAGCTCACTGGGATAAGGAAGGAGCCTAATCACACAAACTGTGTTTGTTCGCTTTAAACGTTGCAGGTTAGACAGGAGAGAACCTCAGGTGGTAGGAGTGGGGCCTTTACAGTGGTGGCAGACTTTGGGATCTCAATTTTCAGTGGTGCCCTGTGTTCAAATTTGGTGCCCCTGCCTCTCACGCTCCATTCTACAGCATTGTAGTGGCGGCCCCAGCAATGCAGCATCCAGTGAGACTGCATGAATCGTGCCACCCTAAAACCGCCTCTCTTCACAGCAACTGTGGAATGATCTGCAAGATTGTGGTTTTCTGCCTGCTTTTAGGAAGGGTTGCAAGATGTACCTGTTCTAGCCGGCTTTTGGCTTGTCTGATTGAGGGCTACGCCCAGAAATGGGTGAGTTGCAAGCTAATGGATGCTGTTATCTTTCGTCGTTCCACATAGGCTTTGTTTGGTCTGGGGGTTTTGCTTTGCCGGTTGTGTTTTATCTATTGCCTGCTTTGAGCTTGTGGGAAGAGCCCGGCAAACGTGTCTCAAACACACAGATGAGATCGGCAAGGGTGTGAAAGCCACGCACAGAGCTTACGCGTCACAATTTGCAACTAAAACGAAGCTGTACAAGCTTTCGTGATGAGGATGGATGTGACGCCTATCGTTGCAAAAATAAAATAAAAGAGCAGGCATCTGGGATCAAGCATTTGCTTGTGGGAAGTCCTCGAGGACTGAGCTCGCTACTCTTAGGAGGTGCAGCTGTATTGGCGAGGAAGGAGGAAATGCTTCTGTAAGCCTTGGGGCATGTTTGGCAGGAACTCATTACTTGCTTGCACATATGGGTGGAACCTTTGGCTCTGAGCAGACCAGTTAATTTTGTAACAGAGAGTGTAACATACACATGCTCAAGCAATAGACACCAGATTTTTATATTAAGGACATAAAACATGAGAAAAAGCCCTGCCGGATCAGACCAGAGGCCCATCTTGTCCAACAGCCTACTCCCACAGTTGCCAACCAGATATATATACAGGAAACAAGTTTGAGCGCAACAGCACTCTTTTAATTTTGGAAATGTAACAGAAAAAAGAGACATTGTCAGCTACTGCCGACAGTAAGAATAGTCCATTGTTCCTGATTTGAAAATTATAAATTTATATGGCAGTCCTTATGTCCAAATGATATAGGCTATTATAACTTCAAACACGGAAAAGGCAGTGAGAATTCAGACTGCGGAGTGGGAGATGTTGGGTATTTATCCTTCCAATCTTTCAGTATACAGTGATGCCTCTAGTTAGGGACTTAATTTGTTCCAGAAGTCCATTCTTAACCTGAAAGTGTTCTTAACTAGAGGCGTGCTTTCGCTAATGGGGCCTCTTGCTGTCACTGCGCCGCTGGAACACAATTTCCGTTCGCATCCTGGGGTAAAGTTCTCAACTCGAGGTAACTCTTCCAGGTTAGCAGAGTTTGTAACCTGAAGCATTCGTAACCTGAGGCGTTTGTAACTTGAGGTATCACTGTAATTCTCTTTGCAACCATAAGGGCTCACAGGGACCACTCTTACCCTCCATCTGTTGGTCACCACACCACAGAAAAATAAATTAAAGGTGTGTGACTACCTGCAAACAGCAAGGACTTTATTCCAAATCAAAGTGAATGTGAACAACAGCACTCTCCTTGCTTGAGATTCCCAGGAAGTGGTATCCAGAGACATAGGCTAGATCTATACTGACCTAATTAACGTTATTAGCACGTTATTAGCGATATCATTCTAAAAATGTCGCAGGGCATGCTTGCAAATTAAAATCGCATCTTACCAGGTTTCTTCGTCAATCAGATAAATCCATCCATTTATTACGGTCATAGGTAAAGGTAAAAGGTAAAGAACCCCTGGATGGTTAAGTCCAGTCAAAGGCGACTATGGGGTTGCGGTGCTCATCTTGCTTCAGGTTGAGGGAGCCAGCATTTGTCCACAGACAGCTTTCCGGGTCATGTGGCCAGCATGACTAACCGCTTCTGGCACAATGGAACACTGCGACAGAAACCAGAGCGCACAGAAATGCAGTTTATCTTCCCACTGCAGCGGTACCAATTTATCTGCTTTCATTGGCATGCTTTCAAACTGCTAGGTTGGCAGGAGCAGGGACAGAGCAATGGGAGCTCACCTCATCACGGGGGTTCGAACCACCAACCTTCTGATTGGCAAGACCAAGAGACTAAGTGGTTTACCCAGCCATAGACTACTCATTTTACTACTTTAAAATGGCTAGAAATGCAACAATCATGACAACAATATACTATATATATATATATATATATATATATATATATATAGCTGGAAAAAAGCAGAGAAACAGGAGTCGCTAACCAACTAGAGCTTTGCCCAGTTGAACCCTGGGCATGAAAAAGAATCGTGTGTCTGAAGCACAAGATTTCATAAACTGAATAATAATGCCTCTGTAAGGCTTGCTGTCCTTGATTTATCATGATTTAATTGCAGGTTATAGCAGATGCACAGAATCGTGCTACATTGTGTGTCAGAAGATTTCTATCTGATAAGATAATAAGTATTTTAAATAGAATGTTTCAGTTCTTCCTGTTCTTCTTTTTTTAAAGGATTGGGGTAATGAGCTGTTTATGATAAAAAGGGCAATGGAATAGTACCTGGGCTTCAGTTTCCACACTTCCCATGTGTCACAGGGATATAACCGCTCTCAAACAGGGATCTTATTATGTCTGTCTTCAAGGAGCGCAGAAGGTAGAACATTTAATCTGGTTATCATAAAAACTTTCCTGTATTTGGGGATTGATGAATTTGACATATATTTAGGCATTATAAATGTCCCTGTATTTGAGATGGTGTGCACTCAGTCTCAGGTGATTTTGGAATTCAGTGTCTCTGATACGCTGTATAGTAGCCACTTTAGTTTTAAACCATTTATTATTATTATTATTATTATTATTATTATTATTATTATTATTATTTGAATTTATATACCGCCCTATACCTGGGGGTCTCAGGGCAGTTCACAGAATTAAATCAAGATATAAAACCACAAAATACCTAATAAAAATACAAAAAACAACCCAATAGCCCCCCCCCCCCGACACATTCTAAAAGGGCATACGATGTCAATAAGATCAACCAAATGCCTGGTTAAAAAGGAATGTTTTTGCCTGGCATCTAAAGGTGTATAATGAAGGCGCCAGGTGAACTCCGCTGGGGAGAGCATTCCACAGACGGGGAGCCACTGCAGAGAAGGCCCGTTCTCGTGTTGCCACCCTCCGGACCTCTTGAGGAGGAGGCACACAAAGAAGGGCCTCAGAAGATGATCTCAGGGTTTGGGTAGGTTCATATGGAAAGAGGCGGTCCTTGAGGTATTGCGGTCCTAAGCTTTTAAAAGCTTTATAGGTCAAAACCAGCACTTTGAATTGGGCTGCAAAACTAATTGGTACCCAGTCCAATTGGACCAGGATCAGTGTAGTATGCTCAAACCGTCTTGCTCTGGTGAGCAACCTGGCCACTGAACTCTGCAACCAAGGAGCCAGCAGAGGGAGGTGTCACAATGAAGGGCGTGTCACAAGGAACTCCGCAACCTAGCAACCACCAGCACCGAACTGACACTACTCTCAACTGGCACTCCTAAGTTTGCTTATATGGCTATTAATCGATCTTTAGCCCCGACACATTTATAAGGGCATTGGATGTCAATCAGATCAACCAAAGGCCTGGTTAGAAAGGAACCTTTTTGCCTGGTGCCTAAATACTGAAGGTGCCAGGTGAACTTTCCTGGGGAGAGCATTCCACAGATGGGGAGCCACTGCAGAGAAGGCCCGTTCTCAGTGAGAAGCCCAGATCCTGCAATTTCGATTCGGCTGGCACCTTTTGCGCCTCCCCTACTCGTGGGGAAACCCGGTTTCGGGGGTCTGGAGTGACGTGGGGTGAGTGGCGCGGTGCTTTGAATTGACTGCTTCTTCCACGGAGCGAAGCCGCATAGCTGTTGTCGGAGAGCGCTGACTTTTTCCTGTGGACAATTTGATCTTAAAACAACTACCCGTGAGTAGAGTGGAGAATTGGATCTTTAAAAGTCTTAATTTGGCACCGAAACGGGGAGGTTTAAAACAGGAAGTCTGCCTTCCCCTTTTGTAAATAGACTGAAGCAAAGAGGTTGCAAGCTAAAGTCTTGGAAAGCCTTCTGTAAAGGACTAAATTTCCATCGATTAAAATCATTAAACCCCCCTTGGAAGCAGGAGAAGAGGGGGGAAGTTTTGGACTGTGTAAACCTGCAGGAGAGAGTGAAGAACTTAAAATACCACCTCTCTGAACCTGGAAACGGGCTGCTAGTAAGACTGCCATTTTTGGAATGTTCATTGACTGTGAATAGAACGTTTGCTGACTGCTAGTTAAACAAGAGAAATATTTTGTTTCCACTGTCTCCTTCTGCGTTTAAAAAGGAGTAAAAGTAACTGAAAATTGAAACTAACTTTAATGTTTGAACTGTGTTTAAAAGGATTAATACAAATAGAAACTGTTTCCCTCTAGAGGAAGCCTTTGAAACTGTTACAAGAGCTGAGCTGGGGAAATTTCCAGCTGCAAGCTTAAAAGCCGTGAGATTCTGGGATTGACCTTGAATTGGATAAGAATGTCGACAGAAGAGGCCTTAGTGGCTGTTTTAAGTAAGATAAGTGATTCACTGGAACAGCTTAACAAGAAGGCGGATGTGGTAACTATCAAAATTGATAATTTGGGACAAAAAGTGACTACTAATACAGAAACTATTCAGAAGTTGATACAGGATTCTACTCTGACATGGCAAACTGCGGAGAAGGCTAGGGAGAAAGTTGTTGCTGTTGTACCTAAAGAAACACAATTGGAGAGAGAGAGTGTCCCAGCCTTACAGATGCAACTTGATGATCATAAGTTGATGCCCTCTATGATTGAATTTAAAGAAAATCAGATTTTGAGGATCAGAGTCCTATCTGAACTGGAGGACTTGGGTCAAGAAGAGATCAAACTTGTGAGGGCCTTCAGACTTGGAAGAGGAGGGAAAAAAGAAAAGAACAAAATAAGAGACTGTTGGAACTACCAGAAGAACCTAGAAGAACAACAGTCAAGAGAAAATTTTTTGAAAGACGTCCCAAAATATCTTTTGGATCTTAGGTCTAACTACGGAGATTTGGTTGCCCTGTCGAGAAGGAATAAAATCATCTCTAGGTGGGAGTTTCCCCGAGATCTGCTTTCCAGCCTCAAAGGAAGGAAAATGAAAATAAGATCAGCAGAAGACAAAGTAAAGTGCATGTATAAGTATGAAGAAGACCTGCAGAAGGGACTTGGAAAAGAGTTAAGGGCCTCGGACAGAAGATCACCAGGTTGATGGACTATATGGAATTAGTGGAAATGACTGGCAGATTCCGAGACCAGGGAGAAGAGACGGTGGAAGAAGATTGGAAAAAGTTTAAAGACTATTTATACAAATATTGTAAATTAATGAGTGTTAGAAAAATGTTGGAATGAAGTTACATGGCTTTAGTAGAAATGTTATAAGGAATTAAGTACAAATAGATTATTAGAGTATTAAAGGGAAAATAAGATTAAAATATGTTAAGATAACTATATGACAGAAAATAGAGGAAGATGGAAAGGATTTGCTGAAACAATTAATAGAAGTGGAAGACAAAAAGGGAGGTGTGAGGAGGTCTTTGAAACAAGTGAATGAAAGTTAAGATACTGAAATGATATGATCTGAGTTTTAAACTGTTTTTGCTTTGTTTGGTTTAGTTTATTGTGTAAATGTTGTGTTGTGTAATGTTTATAAATTGTATTGTATTGTTTTTTAATTTTCTTTTTTCTTTCTTTTCTCTTTTGTAGTCTTTAAAAGTAATAAATATTATTTTTTTTTAAAAAAAGATCCTGCAATTTCGTCAATAGTGTTGTTTTCCATTTGGATTGAAATGGGTCGATCAGAGTCAAGACCTATTTAGGGGCATTTCTGTCTCCTTCCACTGGTGAGCTATCACTAGTCGTGCTGCGGTTGGTAAGAACCTTACTATGCAGAATTTGCTTCTGAACTTTTAAGGATGAGCTCCTTGAAAGACTGGACCATGACAGTTCATTCTGCACACACTGTCATGGGTAGGGATGCTCTTGGCAAGCTTCTTCTTTTGAGCCAAGTTGGTGTCACAGCAGGCTATTTTGTGTAAGTGTTTTTAATGACTCTTAGTTCCTTTCAAAAATTAGAGACATCACCTTGCCAACAAAGGTCCGTATAGTAAAAGCTATGGTTTTCCCAGTAGTGATGCATGGAAGTGAGAGCTGGACCATAAAGAAGGCTGATTGCCGAAGAATTGATGCTTTTGAATTATGGTGCTGGAGGAGACTCTTGAGAGTCCCATGGACTGCAAGAAGATCAAACCTATCCATTCTTAAGGAAATCAGCCCTGAGTGCTCACTGGAAGGACAGATCCTGAAGCTGAGGTTCCAATACTTTGGTCACCTCATGAGAAGAGAAGACTCCCTGGAAAAGACCCTGATGTTGGGAAAGATGGAGGGCACAAGGAGAAGGGGACGACAGAGGACGAGATGGTTGGATAGTGTTCTCAAAGCTATCAGCATGAGTTTGACCAAACTGCGGGAGGCAGTGGAAGACAGAAGTGCCTGGCGTGCTCTGGTCCACGGGGTCATGAAGAGTCGGACACGACTAAACGACTAAACAACAAAAGTTCCTATCAACTCTTTTCAAAGGTCAAGCTATTCTTCCTTGGACAAAAGTAAGTATACTTTGAAATGCGGTGTGTGTGATACAGGAAGTTCGTGTTTTCCTCAAAAAAATCTTGAAGTTTTTCTTCTTTTTAAGCTCCTAGGGGCTTTCCAATAATTGACAAGCAACTAAGCAGTGGCATGGAAAAAGCTTTTAAAGGTTATTAGTTATTCAGGAGTGCTGCAAAAGGGCAATTTGGTCTTCATTAGCAAGACAGTGTAAATTGGAAAAATGCTCCAGCCACTCAGATACACTTTTAAATATATCCATGTTAGCAAGAAAGACTGCTGTCTGCTTATTCATGTTTGATCGCCTTTGATTTCACCTCAAGGTCTTGCCAGCCAGCTTGCAGAAGATGACACTAATTAAGGCATATTCTTCATGTATCACAGAGGGAGGCCTCTGCTTATATTAGATTATTATTCTGCTCACACAGAGATTAATTTGAAAAACATCAGCTTTTCTCAGGAATACTTAGGTGCAAACCATGCATCGCAAAGTTATTTGCAGTTGAAAAGCAAAACAACCTCCAAATTGGAGCTAAGGAAGATTTCGTGGAAAGATGCCTTTTAATCCTATTCCCTTCCACAAGCAGCTCTTGGACCTACAGAAGGAAAACATCTTGGTGCATCCCTGTATCTTTCTCCTCACAGGGGAAAGGGAAGTTTGAGAGGAATGGTTTTCACCTGAAAAGGAACCAAAGGGGAAATGATTGAATTGCATCTTCCACCCATCTTTCTACCACTCAGACCACACCTGGGAAACTGGTGACCCTCTAGAAGTTGCTGAATTCAACTTCCATCATCCTGGATGTGAGTTAAGGTAAAGGTAAAGGGACCCCTGACCATTAGGTCCAGTCGCAGATGACTCTGGGGTTGCGGCGCTCATCTCGCTTTACTGGCCGAGGGAGCTTGCGTACAGCTTCCAGGTCATATGGCCAGCATGTCTAAGCCGCTTCTGGCAAACCAGAGCAGCACACGGAAATGCCGTTTACCTTCCCGCCGGAGCGGTACCTATTGATCTACTTGCACTTTGACGTGCTTTCGAACTGCTAGGTTGGCAGGAGAGGGACCGAGCAATGGGAGCTCACCCTGTTGCGGGGATTTGAACCGCGACCTTCTGATTGGCAAGTCCTAGGCTCTGTGGTTTAACCCACAGCGCCACCCGCATCCCGGATGTGAGTTAGAGTCTTGCAAAATCTGAAGGACCACAGGCTTCTCAACCCTGACAAAGTCTTCCCAGTGCTGGTTTGGGGGCTCACCCACAATTCCGTTGGGTCCTTGACTTCTAGGCACGACTCCAAGCGACTTTTCTTTGGTCCTGCTGCTTTGCCCAGGAAATCTCGTCATTTGCTGCTGAACCAGAGCAAATGTCAATCAGGTTTTCTGAGGACTGACATCTGTGCCATGGACCAAATATATGAGAAATCACGGAACAAAGGAAGTGTGGGTGAGCTCTGAGTTGAAAAGAAATCCACAGAGAAAATAATCCCAGAACTGTTCATAACTGTCAGTTTTAAACTATATAATGTTGGTTCCAAATCCAACAAGAGGGTGGAGAGGAGAGGCAAGCAAATGCTAGAAACCTGTGGGAGGTTGTGGCAGAGAGGTGGGGGGAGATTAAAGTGAGATGCATAGGCATAATATCAGCAAAAACAAAAATAAAGGAGAAATCGTTACAAAACCATATTTCACTGGTTTCTTTTATTCTTTGGAGCACTTCCAGTCCCAGTATCTCTCTGCTGGTAAGGGAGTGCACCACCTGAAGTTTGGGAAGTAATTTATGAATTTAAAAAAGAAACGCTAATAATCTGTTTGCAGTGCAGCTCAGTTTGACTCAGCCTATATTCTGACACACAAGAGGGTAGCAACAGAGGCGAATTTAGGGGAGCACGACCAGTTCAGTTACACTGGGCACAAAGTCTTGGGGGAGCTGCAGGGGGTGCTGCAACTATGATGTAGAATGGAAGGCAAGAGGCAAGGGGGGGGGTAGGGGAGCCGAGTTTTCACGCTGCACAGGGTACTGTTGAGATTTGAGATCCCAAGATCTGCCATGGTAGCAATCTGCATGGCCTCTGCAGATTATTATCTGCAGCCATGGCAGCCAGGGCTGATGGGAATCACAGTTCAAAATATCTGGTGGGTACCACATTGGGAAGGCTGCCTTGACATTCCTATACACATGCTGATTGCATAAACTCACCGAGTTTCTAAGCGGTGCCTCAAAACATCCGCCTCTGAGATGTTAACAGGAGCGTTATAAATTAAATGTAATATGTCCTTCAGGCAGAATTTAGAACTGACTCTGGTTGTGAATATGGTATGTAATTTCTTCCTGACACCTTTGACTGAAGCCCTCCGCCCAATGGTTTATTTCCAGCTTCTCCATTCAGAACAAGTTGCTTGACCTCGCATTTAGAAGGTCTGTTATCACCCAAAACAGTTCCTTTTCATAAAGAGTTCGCAATTGTACATTGCAGAGCTTTTAGCAGCATTTCAAACAAACCTGTGACCTGCTGACCTACAGGTGGAAAGACTATCTATAAATTTGCCCAGGGACAGGCATTTTGTTTTACTTGGCAATGCTTCCCACTGAATATTAAAGAGCCAGAATTAAGTGAGGTCAGCATTGTGCCACCATGTGCCCCCCCTGCTGCCATTCAAACCTTGTTAATCTTGCTCGACTAAAAAGCTGGAAACTGATGCTATAAAAACAGGAATGCTGTTGCTAACAAAAAGTAGCATGACCCAAGGGTTTCGATCCATGTCCGGAGGACGTGGAGGGATTATACGAACCTTGAAGCAATTAGTTAAATTGTCTCCCTTCTGGTAAATTCCAAAAGACATTATTAATTGAACTGCTGGTCCCTATTAAAGAGTCCAGCTATTCAAGGACCCTGACAGCGTGCCTGAAGACATTCCTGAAATATATCTTCAGCTTTAGGAAAGACCATTTAGCTAAAATCAATGCCTGCCAAGTTCATATTTACCAAATGTAGCTGAATGCAAAACGAGGTACTAACTTCTACATGTCTGGCAAATAGTTTTCAATATTGACTATTCCTGGAGAAAGCTGAGGAACTGAATGACTGGAGGAAGTTGGGGGCTAATATATGCATTGAGGCAGAGAGCCAGAGCTTTAGATTTCCGGATTTACTGGATTAATTAAACAAATAAATTAAACACATCCAAAAGTACACAACCAAACTGAACTATTCCCGCCTAAATTCATAATAAGGTCTAAAAATGAAGATACAAAAATGGAATATCAAGAACAGAAACAAATGCCTGCAGTACTCCCACCCTAAACAATACACCAGTCCAAGAGTTCAGCTTTTGTAGCTGGAATCAGTTGTAAGGAATGAGTTTCTTTTTTGGGGGGGGGTCAAGTTCAAGAAAAAGAAATGAGAGAAGAAACTGATTTGTCTTACTGTGGAGACTACTGATTATGCAATTGTGTTAATGTCTCTATTGCAGATTGATCCCTTTGCTAGCTGTTCTTGGTTAGTTAACACTGGAATACTGGCCCTGAAGATTCATGGCAACAAGTTTTTTTTAAAAAAAATATATTTAGTTCTTTGTACAACCATCAAAGCCATGCTACCAAGAAGACGATCTGTTGTGTTCCATTATAAGCAAAGAGAGCAATTATCTATGTACGTGCCCACTGGGTTTTTTGAGATGCTTTTCCATGAACGCAAACCTCTGCTTCGTGGCGGAGTGCTGTGTACATTAGGCAACGGATGCAGCAGCAGGCAACAGAGTGCCCTGGCAAAGGAGAAAACTCATTTTGCTCGGTGTGGTCCCTCTTCTCGAGAAGAGCAATGTTTGTGCAACACGACTCTGGTTGCTGGGAAGGGAAAGGAAACCGCTGTGCACATCTGCTCAGATTTGGAAGCGCAGCTCTTCCAGATGTCCAGCACAAATATTACAGAAGCCAACTTGCATCCCAAAGGCACAATAAGCAAGTCCTGTGACTGGCCACTTCAGCAGTAGGCTTCTTCAGAGATTCTTCACATTAGAGCCACGGTTTTAAATTGCTTAATTAACAAGGTTAATCATTTAACTGCCTTCTGATCCGCTGAAAAGTGTTTCAGATTGATATGACAATGCACTTTTTTAACAGAGCACCTTTGCAAACACTGCGGACGGCAGGTGCCATTTTGGAAGAAGCATCCTTCCATCACTCTCAAAAGAAGTGAAACCTGTTCTCAATATGCTGCCTGTTATACATATGTATGCATTATGTGGGTTTTTTTTACTGCAACACTTTGGTTTCAAAAACCACTTGATAACCCATGGTGGTTATATACAGTTTAAGTGCAGATGGGATTTGCTGCAATAGGTGACATAGCAGTGCGATCTTCTACTTTTTGGTGGCAGACGTGGGACCCACTACTTTTGGCTTCTGACATTTGGCTTTAAGAGTGAACTTGGATGAGAGTCTTCCTCTGGTCCAAACTGTGGTGGTTCAATAAACCCAACTGAAAAATGGTCATGTAGAAAGTTATGGAAACTACTGGAGTCCTGATAAATGGCAGGGATCTTCAGCTCCACATACATCTTGTTCTCGGGTATCATCCTTGAAGCTAACAGCCTCCCCAAGTCATCCTCAGCATCCTGTATTCTACATCACATAAGCATGGGAATGTACAGTGGTACCTCAGGTTAAGTACTTAATTTGTTCTGGAGGTCCATACTTAACCCGAAACTGTTCTTAACCTGAAGCACCACTTTAGCTAATGGGGCCTCCTGCTGCTGCTGCTGCTGCTGCGCTGCCGGAGGACGATTTCTGTTCTCATCCTGAAGCAAAGTTCTTAACCTGAAGCACTATTTCTGGGTTAGCAGAGTCTGTAACCTGAAGCATATGTAACCTGAAGCGTATGTAACCTGAAGCGTATGTAACCTGAGGTACCACTGTAATTACTCACCCCAGCTTCAATAAATATTTCCTGAATACATGTACTAGATATATTACCATTGCTAATACAGTTTCAAAAATTGAATTTCATTGATGAGATGGAGCTAAGCTGGTCTGGCTCCAGTCAGTGTCTACATGGGAGCTTGCATAGACACCCTATGTACATTCCCCTAGGCTCTACGGCAGGATACAACTTACCGGTACATGAAATAATTGACTAACAAGAAATAAATATTAAGAGCGCTGATGTCACTGAATTGAAAACTTATCCTATTGGCCACACTGCTATAACAACCGAATGCAGTCCAGCAGCTAAGTGGACCCATGAAATTATTCCTTTCCCAGATCCTTGTTATCCATTCTCTTCATTGTCTGTGGGCTTTATGCTATTGTGAGAATTCAGTCCTCAACCTGAAATACTGTAGCAAGTCTTAGAAACACCTGAAGGGGGCTTTGCATAAAATAAATTGTTGGGAAGCATCTGTAGGCTTGTAGAGGAGATAGGCAGAAGGTTAAGGGCAAAGTGCTGGCCCTGGATAATTAATGAAGCATCTTCCTGTCCAATAAAGCCATGGAGACAGACATATGATATTCTTTTGGCATAGTCCTAAGCTGGAGATGGGAAAGGCAAGCCAATGATATTATTTATTGGAGTCCTGGAGTGTTTCTTCTAGGAAAACATATCTGGGGCAACTTGGTGAAAACAAAAGGGAGATGAAATGTTTGGGTCAAGGCCCTTTGCTTTATTCTGTAAAATATCCCACTGCTTGGGATATTGCCCCATTTCCTCTTAAGATGTTGTGCTTCCAGGAAAAATTCCCCATAGGCTGAAATGTCCCACCCCCGCCATTCTTTCATAATCAATAGGTCTAGAACAGGCATCCCCAAACTCAGCCCTCTAGATGTTTTGGGACTACAAATCCCATCATCCCTGACCGCTGGTCCTTTTAGCTAGGGATGATGGGAGTTGTAGTCCCAAAACATCTGGAGGGCCGAGTTTGGGGGTGCCTGGTCTAGAACGTGAAGGAAAAATATATCTGTATCCCTGCTCAATTTTTGTTCAATGTTTTTACCTGAGCCAGAAGACCAGTGGTTTATCTAGCTCAGGAGTACAAAACCTGAGATTCATGGACCTAATTAGACCCATCAGGATTCTCCATGTCACCCACAAGGCCACTTTAGCCAAGCCAAGTCCACCTGCCCCACCCCTGAAATCACAGCCCATGTATAGATATGCTGGGGCCAAAAGAGGGTTTGCAGGCACTGATAAACCGATGGTCACTGGGGCCTGCAAAGCTTTCCAGAATCTGAAGGTGGTGGTTCCCAGATGTGTGGATAGTGTCATTATATGGTTTAGACACTAGACGGCACTGTGTTGTATGTGAGAGAAATCAGCAGCTTCCTGTGTCTATCTTATTCTTGTTGGAGACAGACAATAACACTCTTGTCTTTCCTCCTGACCAGTATGCCCTCTAAACCTTCCATGGTCAGCCCTGCTACCTGAGATGTTTCAAACTAGAGATACCAGGAACTGAACCTAGGACTCAAGATTGGAAGTGGGGCCTTATATGCCCTGATCTATGTCATTTCCCCCTTTAATTTTTTTTTCCCTAATGTGTTTGCTGTTGCTGCTTGTGTTTCAGTGTTTGGCTCAAAGTGCTGCAGCCACATCTTTCAACATAATCCAAAAATCTACTAATAAATTATAGAGAGTTTATAGGCTCAATACAACCACATTTAATCACGTTCGAGTCCCATTGATTTCAATGTGAAAGTTAAACACATGCTTAAATCTCTCTGATTGACATTAATTGGATTTGGAAAGTGTTTAAATTTGGCTGGATTATTCCCTACATTTGCAAGATTAAAAGTATTTAAAAGCCTGGATGTCTGAAGATTTGCCAAAGACTAAGACTAGGCATATTCTGGAATCAGCATTGAGTGGCACTGCTTATTTAATCAAGCCACCAGAAAGTCATTTATTTCTAATTATTTTAAGTAAAAACAAATATTGAAGCCTGTATGTTGCTTCCAAATGCAGAATTCATGCACACACAACTATCCTGCTGCGTCTAGTCATTTGTATTTTCCTCACTCAAAAATCCAGCACCCTTCTCAATCACAAACATATCTGGGGGGGGGGGGGATTCAAAATTTTATTTTATGAAAAGCCAAACATTTCCAACTTTCAAGGTGGTGCCAAATCTTACATCTGAAATGGGAGCAAAGAAAACTTGGTGCCATATCCAAGTAATGGGAAAGACACATAACACTAGTCTGTACAAAGAGCCTAATATTGTAGCTTTGTTGTTGTTTAGTCATTTAGTTGTGTCCGACTCTTCGTGACCCCATGGACCAGAGCATGCCAGGCACTCCTGTCTTCCAGTGCCTCCCACAGTTTGGTCAGACTCATGTTTGTAGCTTCGAGAACACTGTCCAACCATCTCGTCCTCTGTCGTCACCTTCTCCTTGTGCCCTCCATCTTTCCCAGCATCAGGGTCTTTTCCAGGGAATCTTCTCTTCTCATGAGGTGGCCAAAGTATTGAAGCCTCAGCTTCAGGATCTGTCCTTCCAATGAGCACTCAGGCCTGATTTCCTTAAGAATGGATACGTTTGATCTTCTTGCAGTCCATGGGACTCTCAAGAGTCTCCTCCAGCACCATAATTCAAAAGCATCAATTCTTCGGCGATTAGCCTTCTTTATGGTCCAGCTCTCACTTCCATACATCACTACTGGGAAAACCATGGCTTTAACTATACGGACCTTTGTTGGCAAGGTGATGTCTCTGCTTTTAAAGATTTTTTAATATTTAAGATTTTTTTAATATTGTAGCTACCCCAGTCCTATGTCTAACTTAAGACAACAGCAGTTGGTGAGAAGGGACAGGGCCCTCACAACTGACCTCCTGGCCGTGGAATCCCTGTCATTTGCTGGAAGTAGGCTAAGGCAAGAGGGAGGCAGGTTCATCAGCGGGAGTTCTTGTGTCAAGGACTGGCTGGATGAGGAGTAATAAGATAATAATAAAACATTTTATTTATACCCCACCCTCCCCAGCCAAGACCAGGCTCAGGGCAGCTAACACCAGGTATAAAAACAATTGATTAAAATACAACTTTTAAAAAAAGATTAAAATACAACATCAAAATGCAGCCTCATTTCAGTAGAAACTCAATTCAAAAACTTTTTGGGGGATGAAAACATCAAATCTTCACCAAGGCCAACTATCCAGACTGGTCCTACATGGGCCAGAAAAAAGCCAGGGAAGTCCCCAAATAGGGGTTCCATCACAGAAGGGAAAGGAAAGAGGGACAAGGGATCAGGCTGGTTCCAAGCCAAAGGCCAGGCAGAACAATGTCTTACAGGCCCTGCAGAAAGAAATCAGATCCCACAGGGCCCTGGTCTCATGAGACAGAGAGTTCCACCAGGCCAGAGCCAGGGTTGAAAAGGCCCTGGCCCTGGTTCACCGCTCCCCCTCTCTCCCCTGCTTAGCAGCAGTGACTCTGCAGCCCGGAGGTCAAGTGTAGCTACAGGTTTTGTTGGCATCCGTCTGCCTCAAGGGACAATGGAAGAGGGTGCCATGAGGGGTAAAGTCAAACCTTTGGAGAGTTACAGTGCCTGCTGTGGCTGTAGAAACTGATATGTATTGAAATTCTCACCCTGGGTCAGCAGGGGGATACTGTAGATAGTTATGCAAATAAGGGATTGAAAGTGACGTTCAGTGATTGGATAGTTTTAGAAAGTTGTTACAGTAAAGTTGTACTGGAGCTCTATATAAGCAGGCTGACTAAACCCTTCAGTTCAGTTCTGTCCTGGCTTGTGAATAAACAAGAGCTGTTTGAAGAATCGCTGTGTCGTCTGATATGTTCACCCACAACTTAACAGAAACCAATAAGGGAGAGGCATGTTTTATTGCAGGCAGATGAAGGCGATTTCAGGTAGTTACAGCCTAAGGGTCAGTCCTTTTGCAGCATAATCCTAGGCATGGTTACTTGGAGATAAGCCCCACTGTGTTCAGTAGCGCTTATTCCCCATTGTTTAGGATGGCAGCATTAAACGCATTAATCTAGAGTTGGGATGTAGAACACTCCCGCCCCTGTCATGCTCCCCCATGTGCAATCTTCCAGGGACCACAGGAAGCAACTGATGTGGTTCTTGCTTTTCTGTGGTAGGCATCATTCCAGCCACAGAATAACCAGAGTTTTCTAATACATAGACAGCAGAGGAATCAACCTCCACGGCAGGTTGCCAGGAATGGATAAGACAAAGAAAAGTCCTAACCATCTTTACAGAGGGAGGTTTGAGAATGCAGCCTCTTGGAAAAATGGTGTTCTCCCAAGTAAATCTCCACCCACTTTTTCTCCCATTTCCTCATTCGTCAACAGCGCCACCCACCATATGGTTTCTGCTTAGGGCCATCTGTCTCCAAGCTCTTTGCTCTCCTACTTTTAAGGCTCGCCAGGTACTGGAAGATGGTGGGTCTGGAATGCTTTCTCGTGATAATGTGTCAGCGCTCTGCTTCTTCCTCCTCTCCCATTATTTCCCACCTTTCCCCCTCATCTTCCTCTGAACTGTGACCTCCCTCAAACCCCTGCTGTAATTCTGAACTGCCTTCTTCTCTAGAAGGGTCAGGCTGGGGAGGAGGTCTCCACCATTCCTTCTCTGCCCAGTCCCTGACACATACATTCATCTCTCTATTCTCCATCTAGGCAGACAAGAGGTATTATTGCAATTCAAGCACTCATTCTAGGCTGGAAAAAGCACCCAAGAAGAGCGCATAGCAGGAACATGCTAGGAACATGGCTTGGGGAGAGGGTGTATGGCCCTGGTGGGAAGCATACTGAGATCCAGATAGAGAGACATGGAGCATCGCTGTATTTGATCACTAGGCCAGTTTGCTCTCCTAAGCTTATACGAAGCAAAAAATCAACCTCCACATTTCTTGAAACCACCACAACCTTTTGCAGAGCTCATGGCATGAATAAACATGCATAGAACTTCACTGTGATTTCATGGAGTGTGGGGTTGTAGCTTCTTCCAAAAAGTTGCATTTTAAAAAGAAGACAAGAGAACGGCCAGGTTCACTGGTGGGATATGATATTCAACATCTTTCTAGTCCTTCAGGAGGTCACAACATCAAACGTTAGAGGAAGCAGAAAAGGAATGGAAGTATCTCCTTATCTGCTATTTCAACTATGAACGAGATAATTTGAGATCTAGCATGTCACAGCAAGTCATGACAGTGATTAAATTTGTGTACAGTTATTATCAAACTCCACTGTATAATTCTCCCAACTTATCGCAAGGCTCAGATGTAATAACGTGGGTGCCAGAAAGATGTCTTGAACTGTGGATTAAGAGATGCTGTGATATGATTGATGCTGTTTGAACAAGGAAACGAACCTATATATTCACTTTGATCCATTATAAAAACATTAACTATAAACTTCCTGGAAACATCCCAGGCTTTTCAGTTGTAAGCAGTTGACCAATAAGAATGGCAAGAAATATGACTTATGTAGTTAACTATATTCTGGTGCTTTTTATTATTAATATTATTGAGAGGCCCAAACCTTGGCATCATCTTCAGTGCTGAGATTCTGAAGCCAGCAGCGACATTTTGAAGCAAGCCAAAAAGCAGCTCTAATGTTCCAGATCCATCCCCATATTCATGTGACGTGGTAAATCAAGCTTCAGGAATGTTTATTAAAAAACCAAAAAGTCCACGAGGATGTGCACTTCTTTTATATCAGCTCAAAAAAAGCTCAATAATTTTAAACATTTGCCTAATGAAATGCAAGATTTTACACTGGGGATTTAAGAGGATTTAAAAATAGCTACAGTTTCTATCAAGTAACTACAGAAGCCCAATGTAAAATTAAAATGAATAGTTGAAGGGTCTGGCTAAATGCGATCTCAGCAACCATGCTTTTGCCCCATTCAAGTAAAAAGGTAAAGGACCCCTGGACAGCTAAGTCTAGTCAAAGGCGACTATGGGGTTGCGGTGCTCATCTCGCTTTCAGGCCGAGGGAGCTGGCATTTGTCCACAGACAGCTTTCCAGGTCATGTGCCAGCATGTGCCTAAACCACTTCTGGAGCGATTGAACACTGTGATGGAAACCAGAGCGCACGGAAACGCCGTTTATCTTCCCACTGGAGCGGTACCTATTTCTCTGCTTGCACTGGCATGCTTTCGAACTGCTAGGTTGGCAGGAGCAGGGACCGAGCAACAGGAGCTCACTCGTCACAGGAATTTGAACCACCAACCTTCCGATCAGCAAGCTCAAGAGGCCCAGTGGTTTAGACCACAGCGCCACCTGCATCCCTTTCCATTCAAGTATAAAATAAGGGGTAGGCTAGCAAATATAACAGATATCAAAAGAAGGTTCCTTGAGCTCTGCTCTGCTGCCCCATTCTTCCTGTCCGGGGAGGCCCTGTCCTCTGCCTGGCCCTCAGAAGCAGATTCTCCTCCTTGCCCCCTCTCCAGCAGCCACTACAAGGAGACCGGCAGCAGTGGCCATGGAGAGGCCATGGAGAAGCAACTGGACTGGCTCAAGGGAATCCATTTTGCTACACTACCAAGTCCAGATTTGAACCCTGCTCTCCCAGGACCTGCTCCAACCATTACACCACACTGATTTCAATCCCTTACCATTAGAAAGTACAGTACTACAAAAAAATTTGTAGGAAGGCATTTAAATGGGCCAACTGGAGCCCACTTTGCTTAATAGGTAAAGGTAATGGTAAAGGGACCCCTGACCATTAGGTCCAGTCGTGACCGACTCTGGGGTTGCGGTGCTCATCTCGCTTTATTGGCCAAGGGAGCTGGGGTACAGCTTCCGGGTCATGTGGCCAGCATGACTAAGCCACTTCTGGCAAACCAGAGCAGCGCACGGAAACACCGTTTACCTTCCCGCCGGAGCAGTATCTATTTACCTACTTGCACTTTGATGTGTTTTCGAACTGCTAGGTTGGCAGGAGACTTCGCTTAATAGGAGGGTTCAAAAATGATTCCCCACCTCCCTCCCCAGTTGTGTTATTCTGATGCTGATGCGCACAATATTTTGACTAGTTTTTACAACGCCATTTTATATGTATATTGCTTTTCGCTAGCTGCCTTCAGCATCGGTAGGGAGGGGGCCACTTTGATAAATAATCATCCGCGTTAGCTGCCCTGATAACCAGCCCACAATAAAGACTGTCCAGGAAATCCTCCCCCAAATGGAATGGCATAACTCGCAGCTTGCAAATGGGTTTAATTTAATACTACAAAAGCCAAGAATTTGAAATATTTTGCTGTCTTCATGCACAGACAGGCCCCATAGTTTGGCCTGGACCACATTTTATGGCATAATTGGCATGGCTGTAACAGACAAGGGTAGTATCAATTGCCTAAGAGTCTCCAGGAGCACAGTGTGCTCACAGAAAGAGCTTTCTTTGTAAGTCACATGATATCGAACTGGGTTGGTTCCAGAGCTTATTTTGATATGGCACAACAGTGTGCTGTAAAACTGCTTTTACAGGCCAGCCCCTGCCCTGCTTTGCCTTCCATCTTTTCCTCATTAGGCAGTCAAATACTTTCAGGAAGTTCACCCAATGCCATATTGGACATGTACAATCCTTCTACGTGTTTCGGAATTATTTTAAAAATGTTTCAGGGGTGGTGGGGAAGGAGAAGAGAGGGAACTGAAGGGTCAGGCAGCATCAAAAGGAGAGCGAGTTATCCTGCAATCTCCAAATTACCATGACTCTTTCCGTCGAGGAAATCAATTAATTTGTTTCCCAATGGCTTATTTATGTAACCCCCTTAACTGCAGCATTGCCCTAGCACTTGTGCAATGTCGTGGGAAAATCTAAAGCTATTAAGCAAGTCAAATTCAACTCTGCCTTATACAGGCAGACAGCATATACAGTAAGCAAATGGATGGCATGTTAAGACACAGACACATTTCCTCCCCTCCACTTTCAAATCATGGCTTATTGAATCTAGTAAGAAGAGTGCAGGAATCTGTCCATAAGACCTTTTTGTGGAATTTCTAGCCATTTCTATCAGCGCTGGTATCTGCATTTCAAATCAGCATTCCATTTTGCCATTGTTTCCTGGGTTGACTCTGTCTTCTGCTTTAACTAAAATTCATTTCGGAATCCATATATTTTGATCCCGATGCAAAAAAACAAAGCACATATTTGCATGATGATACCACCACTGAATTTGATTTCCTTTTGATACTCTTTAATCATGCACACTTGCACATTGAGTATATAACTCCAAAAAAGAAAAAGAAAAGGAATATGCCATGCGGCGGTGCAGTTACGTCAATATTTTTGCGCTTTTGTATTGAAAACAATCCAATGTGCTTGCACGCTCCTGCAGATTGGTAAACAGTAAGAAGAAGCAAAAGGAGACATGAACTGAAAACAAGGAAAGGCAAGCTTCATGCATGCTCAGAAGTTAGAACAAATTCTGGAAGTCAAAAGTGGAAAGTGCCATTCTACAAGCACATTCAAGACAGTTGAAAACCCTAAATCAGGGCAACATCTGAGAAACACAATTTTGTTGTCATCCCTGATTTCTACCGCCAACTAATAAATGTATGCTACTGCTGCTGGTTTCAGCCCAAAACAGTAGCAGATATATGAAACCTGAAATAACATAGAGGTCACCAGTCAGTCAGGCCATCCTTCACAACATTCCATTCCATTCCCCCTGTTATGATTTTCTCCTGTATGTAGAAGAGCAGGTCTGTTAAACTCCTCCAAGCTGAACACGGCTCACCACAGCACCACCTGTGTCCCAAATTAGGCATAGGAGATCCCTATGTTAAAAGTAAAGGGATCCCTGACCATTAGGTCCATGACTCTGGATGACTCTGGGGTTGCAGCACTCATCTTGCTTTACTGGCTGAGGGAGCCAGCGTACAGCTTCCGGGTCATGTAGCCAGCATGACTAAGCCGCTTCTGGCGAACCAGAGCAGCACACGGAAACGCCGTTTACCTTCCCGCCGGAGCGGTACCTATTTATCTACTTGCACTTTGTGCTTTTGAACTGCTAGGTTGGCAGGAGCGGGGACCGAGCAACGGGAGCTCACCCCATTGCAGAGATTTAAACTGCTGACCTTCTGATCGGCAAGCCCTAGGCTCTGTGGTTTAACCCACAGAGTGACCCCTATTCCTCTTATAATGTCACAATTCCCAGAGTTACCCTGGAAAGATGGATTGATTGTTAGACAACTCTGGAACTGTAGGTCTATGAGGGAAGTAGGGGGTCTCCTGGCAACTCTTAGCATCCTTAGAAAACTGCTGTTCCCAGGATTCTTTGAGAGGAGCCATGACTACTTAAAGTGATATGATACTGCTTTCAATATATAGTGCTGACTGGAGCCTCAATTCTTTGCAAAAGTCCTGCCCTGCAAGATTCCATCATCTGCACTTGAGAATGAGGTAGTAACTGTTAGAAGTTTGGGCTTTATAACTGGGACCCATATGGAACTGGACTCAGCCCTGGAAAATGTAAATTCATGTCAGCACAATCCTTTGTGTCTAATATCTTATGTAACCTCTCAAATAATGGCATTGAGCCAGCAGGCAGCAGAACAGGATAGACCTGTCCTATGGGGGATGCTGCCATAGGATTGTGGGTGCAAGCTAGTTTGCATCCTCTCCCAACTGTGCCTGTCAGGGTGGCTTATGAGCGAAACATGAAGCAACAGTGTTGATTGCGATAACATCTATTTTAGCCATAGGGCTTTTGCCAATAACAGATTAGAGATGAAAGCTGTATTTTGGGCTCTCAGTTATTGGAAAACGTGTATTGTGCTTCACACACTAGGCTATGTAACAAGTTAAAGATCTGAACAGCGAAGACAGTAGCACGATTCCTTTTCCAAATCTAGATAAGAAAGTAGCACAATTTCTGCTGTACATAGAACCCAAATGTTATTATGAGTTTGGGGTCATAGGCTGTATGCAGAGAATGGGGAAGAGGCGGGAGCTGACCCACTCCGTCCAAGGACTCAGAGAATGGGAGGGTTGCAAGACAGGAAGAAAAACAAAAGAAGTAAGAAATGAAAGTTCAGTTGCTTCCAGTCATGCCGGAAGCAATCTTCAGAAGGGTCATATTGAATAATGGTGCTGGAGGCTTTGTTAGAGCCGTCTGGAGCTATCTGTTTGTTTTTGCAATAAATGCTCCTTTTTAATTAGCTACGCTTACTGTGTGGCGCTGTGGGTTAAACCACAGAGCCTAGGACTTGCCGATCAGAAGGTCGGCGGTTCGAATCCCCGCAATGGGGTGAGCTCCCGTTGCTCGGTCCCTGCTCCTGCCAACCTAGCAGTTTGAAAGCACGTCAAGTGCAAGTAGATAAATAGGTACCGCTCCAGCGGGAAGGTAAACGGTGTTTCCATGTGCTGCTCTGGTCCGCATCCCCAGAGTCAGTCACGACTGGACCTAATGGTCAGGGGTCCCTTTACTTTTACTGTGTTATCAAGCTGAGAACCTGGACTCCTGACACATAAGCTAGTTTCTGGAGGGAACTCAAAGATACGGAGTACCAGACCATGTTTTCCATAAGAAAAGCACTGAGTAAATGCATGCCTGTTTTTTTTCATAGAATTGTAGAC
Source organism: Podarcis gaigeae (assembly GCF_964106915.1). NCBI lineage: Eukaryota > Metazoa > Chordata > Lepidosauria > Squamata > Lacertidae > Podarcis > Podarcis gaigeae. Next base: position 14,588,106 of record NC_139680.1, on the reverse strand, counting down.
TTGGAAGGGATCTCAAAGGTCATCTGGTCCATGCAATGCAGGAATCTTATCCCACTCCACACCAGAATAACCTCAGGCCAAGTGACACAATAATACCTGTATGTTTTGGCCCATAGGGCAAATAAGAGGACTTCTGCATGAGCAGAAGAGCAACATAGAGGGAAAGAATTCATGGAATTATAGAACTGTAGAGTTGGAAGCTACCAAGATGGGTTCTCGAGTCCAACCTCCCGCAATTCTTTTGGAAATTATAGGGACAGAACTACCTAAAGTGTATAGAAACTTATTCATGTATGCTACTATGTTGGCTACTCGCCTGAAAATGGAAAGAAGCAGGAGTCCCAGCAAAGGAAGAATGGATACAAAAACATATGGAATATGGAGAAATGGCAAGACTTACCAAAAGAATAAGAAATCAAGGTAACAACCTTTCATTAAAGAATGGAAATGGTTTATTGAATATTTACAGATAAATTGCAAACAGATAAAAACATTGGCAGGATTATTGTAATAACCTGCAGTTTCCTAAGAGTATATATTTAAAGAAGATGAATAAATGGGAAAGTCAAGTTAATTTGGATATGCAGAAGATATTAAAAAATAAATTTAAGGAACCGCAGAAAGAGGGGGAAGGAAGTCCAACCTTGCAATGTTAAAATGTTTGTAAAATTAATGAAATGTATAAATTTGAGAAGTAAAAATAAAAATAACTATGAACCAACCCCCCCCCCCCACAAAAAGGTCTAACCTCCTGCAATGCTGGAATCTTTTGCCCAATGTGGGGCTCAAACCATGGGATTAAGAGTCTCATGCTCAACTGACTGAGCTGACTCTCTCAGCTGTGCGACCTGAATCCCCACCCTGCCCCACAAGTGCTATTGACATTTTCTAAAAATGCAGCAGATCCGGTTCCCCTGATCTGCCCAACCTTGTCTAGTTTGGCCCTACGGGTTAGTATCAGGGAAGATGGTGTCAAATAAAGAGGCAAAATCAATTGCCGGCGTTGACCATTTTGTGACTGTGAAACAACACAAATGTGTCACAGCTACACACGTCCTTCCCTTTGGTCTTTTCCAGCTCATTAGCCTTCCAGCAAAGGTTGGACTTGAACCTTTGGTCTGCTTCTAAACACACACACACACACACACACACACACACACACACACACAACTTGCAATGAAGATTATTGCAATGAATAGTAACACTAGAGGAGGCCCTATCTTCCTCTTAAATAAGCCATTCAATTTGTTATGAATGGCCGAGTGTGGGTCCTTTTTTCGCTTGCGGGGACTCGGGTTTCAGCGCTCCAAAGACGGTGAATAGCTGGGATGACGAAGCCAAGGCATGAGAAGAAAGGAGACCTGGGAAGAGAGAAGAAAGCCGACAGAGACAAGCAATTACAAGGTGTATTACGTACACCGGGCGGGCCTACAAAGAGGCAAGAAGTAATTGTCTCTCCGTGGCCCCCAATTAAAGGTAAAAGAGGAAGGGAAATGAATATTTGCCCTTCATGGATTTGGAAAGCTGTGGCTGGAGAGAATGAAAGGGGCTTTTAGAACGCGGCAGATGCTGTAGGCCCCCAAAGCCCTGGTACTTGATACTACAATCTGGCCTCTTAGTGGTTTTTGGCCATCTTTTGAGAATTGCAGAAAAGGTATTCAAGGTGAAGACAATAACAAACGTCAAAGAGAGGGGGGAAATTGAGTTTAAAAGACTGCTGAGTGACGTGCAGGCCAGATCAAAGGGAGAAATTTACCAGGTATTTATAATTACAATGCTAATAGGGGTTAATAATAGAAGTCAAAGCTGAAGGAGCGATGTCTCCACATCTTTTTTTATTTTATTTTATTAATGTAGTGCAAAAAGCCAACCATTCATTCGGTTAAGCATCCATTCAAGTTTCCCTCTCTGCTGTTCATCAATGAAAGGGAAGTTTCTTTGTAGGTTGGAGGCAAATTCCTTTGCTTTCAAAACATGGATAGTGTGTACTTTGGAGGGATAACACAAGATGGGGCTCAAGTGCAATCATTTGAGACTTGGGTGATTGAAAACAAAAACAAAAACCTCTTGCTGCGCGCATTGATTTGTCCCATCAAAACACACAATTATTTTAATTCTGCAACAGCCACAACGCTTGCGATTCATTTTGTTGACAGTATTTCAGAACAGATTTGTTTGCTGTAAAATGCCAGCTTGTTCTCGATTTGGATAAATTGACCTGCAACTTTTTAAACATGTTTAAAACCCAGGCAAAACGTTGATTGCAGGCCACATGCAATTTTCAATAGACTCTGACAACCGAGCCATGAATTTCCCTGTTTTGGATGGCTCAACACTTGCCTTAACAACCCCAGGGATGCCAGAAGGATTTCTGGGCCTAACACATTGCCTGTGGATCGGGGCCCCTGTATTCTCCCTCTTCCATTTACTGACAAAAACTGCTCTCTATGTACATATATTAATTTAACTTCAACGTTTCACGGTCTTAGGGTACTTTCTGTGTGATGTTATTTACCAGGTTTGGCGAACTTCTGGTGTGTTTGGGAATTTTGCCGTAACATCAGGAATACAAAATGCTGCAGTTAATGCAAGGACACTGTTTTCCTGACTTTCTTTGCATGGTCTGAGAAGCCTGCTCACCCTTTTGTGTGTGGCGGTATTGCGGGACAGAGGAGGCTTCACTGGGGCCACGACAGAAGAATTCAACCTGGCTGGGCCCTTCCTCATGGGTTCCTTATCAGAAACCGAATACTAGCCTGCACCCTGCTTTGGCAAATGGGGAAGCAGGCCGGGACCGGGACTGTGCGGGGGGGGGGAGCCAATGGAGCCGGCAGTGGGCTTCCCTTGGATCCGCCCCTCGCTCTTTTAAGCAGCCAGCACCCTGGGTTTGGCCGGTTTCTTCCTGTGCCCAGTTTTCTCCACCCATCCACCCTCGGTATAAGCTGATAGTCAATGACTTTGCTGTGGCTACGGTTGTTGCCGTCCTTTATGGGGCCGGGTAGGAATTTGCCCACCAGGCTAATTGGCTCTGACCCAGTGGTTTTGCCTACCTCATAGCAATTGTCACAACTGGTTGGGCATTGGGGCAATCCTTTGTTTTCGATGGAGGGGAGGTTGTAGTCTCCACCTGCCCCTCCAAACATTGGGGTATCCCGTTAAAGGGATCTGGGGGGAGTGGCCATGTCCACGTGCCCAAGGGGGCCAGGGCCGAAGGCACTCCTACAGATGGCAGTCCCTGTGGGGGTCACCCTATTGGATGCAAGTCTTAGGAACCCCCATTTGGATTGACCACACATCACTTCTGGCGGACAGGCTGGTAGTATTTGCCGTATTTTTCGCTCTACAAGATGCATCCGACCATAAGACGCACCTAGTTTTTAGAGGAGGAAAACAAGAAATAAGAAAGCAATACAAAGCCTCTTGAGCGAAGAGACAGGAGCGCTCCTGCTGCACTCAAGAGGCTTTGCGTGGCTATCCCCGAAGGCTTCACTGATAGCTTCAGGGATAGCCATGCAACCTCTTCAGGGCAGCAGGATGAAGGCTCCTCACTGCCCTGAAGAGGCTGCACGCAGCTAAGCCAGAAGCTAGAACAGCGAGAGGGAACACTGCGCAGCAAACCCTCTTTCTGTTCGGGCTTCTGGGATAGCTGCACAGCCTGCATTCGCTCCATGAGACGCACGCACATTTCCCCTTACTTTTTAGGAGGGAAAAAGTGTGTCTTATAGAGCGAAAAATACAGTAGATTGCCGCATGCCCAAGCCAAACCCCATTCATCTATATTCAATAAAGTTGTGGCCTATTTTGACCCAAAAGCAGTCTCTTTGGTCTCTCATTATACAGGTTGAAGTATACATGCACAGGATTGCACTGCAAATCTACTTTTTTTGAAAAATGGCTGGTGTGTGGCTGATGCGCACTGTTTACTTTTGACAGCTGATGCTCAGTCCTTGCCTTCCCCAGAGGCTAGGAAACTAAACAAACTTGATTCCCAAGAGCACCTCCTCCAGATATGGTTGTCCGTGTACAATTGTCTTGACACAAATATGATTGTTCCTTGACTCTCACATGCTTTTCTTGGCATTCATGAACAAAGAGTAAAATTGCCCAAGAAAAAATATCACTCAAACTTTCATTCAGCTGCTTAGATGTTCCATTTCCTTTCATCTCATGATACGTTATACACAACGCAAGTTTTATCTGACGTTCTTAAACTGGTGGTTTTCTACCGTCCTTCCATTGCTGCATTTGGTGCTCAGAAGTTTATCACCACCCAAGTAAAGTGATAATTGCTTGCTAACAGTAAATTGTACACATATATTTGCATTTTGTCTCCTGGACCAGCATATTGAATCTGCATGCTAGCCCATTTTCTAGCGTCTATGTGGCTCCCCTCCTCTCCTCTGCAGAACTTCCATGATCCTCCAACAATCTACTTTTATATTTGGGGGGAAAAAGTTTGTCTGTCTGTCCTCTCTATAGGATCAGATACCTCTTGAGACATCATCTCCAAACTCAGCACAGAAGTCATTGAAAGTTGGGGCAGCAGTCTTTGTTGACACTGGGACACCGTCTGCCATTGTGAAACAAGATGGTGGACCAAAATATTACTTTGGTGTGACTTTACCCAGTTTGGCATGATGGTTACAAACAAGGTTTTCCAAGGTGGAGGAGGTGGTTTTACCGAGATTTTGATGCCGTTGTAAATTATCCCAGAACAGGATAGGAGCATTCTCCCCATTAGGAAATTACCAATAATTACAACCTGTTGGAGACTCTACTTTCACTATGTCTCTGATTTCACAATGTTTTACATTCACTACTTTATTGATACTTATGGCAGCCCTGCACAGTAGGCTTAGTTTATCCTTATATTACCAAGAAGGTAAGGCTAGTACAAAGAGGTAAGGCTGATGTTGCAATGCATTTACAGTACTTGTACAATAACCCTGGGAGCTTTATTAGGCAGAGAGAGAGAGAGAGAGAGAGAGAGAGAGAGAGAGGGAGGGAGAAGGATTCACAGGGTCATCCAGTAATCTCATAGCTCAGGTGTGGCTTGAATCAGCAATTTCACTTCTTGGAACCACTACTTTTCATTGTTTCTTTGTTTTTGCTTTGCTCTGTTTGGAGCAGAAAGCAGGCACATACTCGCCTACACAGGAATCTGATCCTACCCAGTTTGATCCATTGGGAGAATTGTTCGGCAGGGAAAGTATTAAAACCATAGCTTCTCTCTTGCATTTTCAGTGTCTCCTTCACACAAGCTACATGGTTAATAAAAGTGGAAGGCGAGTGAGAATAAAAGTGCAATAATTATGTTTTGGGGTGGTTGTTTTTTGCAAATCTTCCTACCTGTCTCAGTAACAAACCATTCTGCCTTCCCTTCAGTGGATCCACTGCCTTCAGTGGATCCACTGAAATGCTAGGAAGATTAAGACCACAATCCTTTGCATGCTTTCCTGATTGCAAGCCCTACAGAACATAGGTGGGCCTTACTTCTGAGAAGGATAGACAAGTCGGTCAATTTTTGGTTCCTCTCAGTTTCGCTCTCCCCTTCCTCATTCCTCATTCTTAAGCTTAGCTTGTCCAATTTCCAAACCTATTTGTCACTCCCCTCACCAAAAAAAAAAAAAAAAAAAAAGGTCAGCACAAAAATATGTGCACGTTTTCATGCACAGGTATCCTACAACGTATTTTTGAACTTCGGTTTGCTGAATGTAGTCCTTTTGCAAGCAATTTGCCTCAGATGTATTTATTTTTTGTATGCTATTTTCACTCAGGTGAGTTTTTTGTGCCTAATATTTCCCCTAATATTTTCATAGCACTAATTTTTTTGCTGGTGTGTGTGTGGTGTGTGTGTGGGGACTGCAATGCAAAATGCAAAGGTGCTCTATTTCAAAGGACAGCTGTGTCTCAGTTTTCACGTTGGTTTGGGAAGTGTGAATTAGGAAGCAGGCAAAATGAACCCCGCCATTCCCTACTTCTGAGTGTAAGTATGTAGCAGGGGTGAGAATCTTTGGAGCTCTTATTTCTTTTATTTGTTTTTTATACCACCCTACAGTGCTACCTCGGGTTACAGACGCTTCAGGTTACAGGCTCCACTAACCCAGAAATAGTACCTCGGGCTAAGAACTTTGCTTCAGGATGAGAACAGAAATCGCGTGGCGGCGGCGGCATGGCAGCAGCGGGAGGCCCCATTCACTAAAGTGGTACCTCAGGTTAAGAACAGTTTCAGTTTAAGAACGGACCTCCAGAACGAATTAAGTTCATAACCTGAGGTACCACGGTATATCCGTAGATCTCTGGGCGCTTCACAAAATAAAGCTCTTCCCAAGCCACACCCCCTCACCTCATCTCTTCTCGGCCTTCTCGGGTGTTTTTTGCCTGACTGGGATGTGTCCTTGAGCTCTGATAATACCTCTCACTTGCCTGAATGGAGGATACAGAGGGCGAGTAAATTAACCTACTCTACAAGGCTAGAACTACACGAGTTGCTCTTCCAGCTTTTGTTTTGCCTTTGGCTCCCACCCACTGCTGGTCTGTGGCTTGCAAAAGATTGGTCCCTGAATCTGGAAAACGCTCCCCACCCCAGATGTGCTTGAAAACTGCATGGCTGGAAAAACTTGAAGCATCTGAAATGGAAAGCAGGCCCACCAACAAGAACTCCCAGATGAGCTGGGCTCTCCTGTTGCCCTTTCGCGTCTCCCCTATGGAGGTTTGAGAGACAAGCCCCATTTCTAAGCAAAACAATTATTTCCTTGAAGGTGATTTGCAAAGCCAGCAATCCAGTCAAGATGCGGGTCAAAAATAACAAATGTAATTAATAAAAAGACCTGGCAACCTTTGCACTATATCAGCCCCAGCTGCCGTAAAGATGACACATTAAAGTCTTGTGGGATATGGCAACGCAGGCTATCTTGAAAAATCACTGCTCTGGGATCAAACAAGAGGGAGGACAAAATTTCCCTTACGTGAGCCAGGCTAGGTAGGATAAATGGGATGGGTGCAGCTTTTTGCAAGTGAAGTAATCACTGGAACAAGTGGAATTGAAAACAGCAGCCAACTTTAGGTTGTATTTCAGCTATGACATACAGTAGACCAATTTCATGTTTTAGCCTTCTGGGCCAGATGGTTGCTGTTGAGCCTAGGGAGCTGCTGAAGGTATCCATGTCTTCCTCCTCTGTTCCCCCATCCTTGCACATGCAAACTTGTTAAGAGTGTTTATGAGTATCTGGCATACATGACAGGATGACTAGGTTGGGTGTGGTATATACTCAGCGCCTGGCAATCCCCAGGACAAAAGTCGCCATTACAGATCAAATTGGCACAATTCAGGGCAAACAGTGGAGTTTACAAAATCTGAGTACATCGCACACCCAACATTAAAATTTAGAGTCAAAGTCTGCCAGGCTGGGCTAGGGGAAAGTTTAGGTGGGGTTCCCAAATCTGACAGAGAAGGGGAAAAGTCGAGAGATGTTCAGTCTTCCACTGTCTGCCAGTCACTTGTAATTTAGTTAACTTTATTTAAAGCATTTTTACCCCTGTCTTCAGCTGAATCAGCAGTTGGGGGAGGGCCTGGAAAGATCAATAACAGAGATCATTAGCAAAGAAAACAGGTCCTGCTGCACCAGCTTACATCCTAAAAGACAGAGCACAAAAGGAAACAAGGAAGAGGAATAAAGAAGAAAACTCATCTTGCAGTTTTAGACATGCTTATTCACTTAATACAGTCCCCCCCCCCACACACAAAGAAACTATATGTTCAATGTGACTTTCCAGTTAACGTGCAGGTTTTTGAAAATGTGGGGAGGTTATGCAGCAGGGAAGGCTGATAATGATGCTTTTTTTGGGGGGGGAGGTGTTGGATATATAAAATATGCCTACCACTTTCAGGTATTCCCAGGTGATGTCTGCAGTGTGAAACTTCAAAACCTACATGCTGTCAGTTCAAACATTATTTTCCCTGCATGGTCTCCCATTCTTTTCCCAGCCAATGTTACCCGACTCCCATTTTCTAACCAGAAACTCCCGTCTGTCTAATCTGGGCACTCCCAGACTCTCGGTTTTTTTGCAGGTGGAATTCAGGGTGCACCAGCAAAATCAGGTTGCACAATTAAAACAGACCTGCTATTCTTGTGCAACAAACCCACTTCCAAAACAAAAACACTCCACTGTGTGTGTGTGTGTGTGTGTGTGTGTTTTGCATCAAGGAAAGTGACCACTAAACTGCACTGGAAAGGGTGGGATTACAATTCCTTGATCGACATCATCTAACCTTCCCATAAACACACCAGAATGTTTGAGAAGCAGCCAACCTTCCATCAAACCTTGTGGAAAAACAATTCAGATGAATATTCAATAAACAGGTCATCTGAAAGTGAGCTGGGTCTCCTGCTCAGATTGCCTGTGTCCACAGACCTTCCTGAATCCAAACTAGCTGTCTTATTCGCATAAGAGTCTGCTGGATTAACCCAATGGCCAATGGATGGAGAAAGGCACACACAACAGCCATTGTTGTGCTTGCTCACAGAGAGCGGGCCTATAGCCACCAGACTGCTGACCCTGGTCTATGAATACTTTATTGCTGATCATTGAAAAGCATTAGAAAAAACAGAATTTTCTAGATGCCTTATACAAGACCCAGAAGTGTATTGTTACACACCACCCTAATCTCTGAGTAGTGTGAGATTCTAGGGGTTTGAGCTGCTTACACAGGTTTCGGTTTCCTTGGAATGAGGGTCAGCGGAGACTGCAGTGTCTTTATTATATATGGTTTATTTACACATATATACAATTCTGTCACAGTGTTCCATTGTGCCAGAAGTGGTTTAGTCATGCTAGCCACATGACCCAGAAAGCTGCCTGTGGACAAACGCCGGCTCCCTTGGCCTGAAGTGAGATGAGCGCCGTAACCCCATAATCACCTTTAATTGGCCTTAGCTGTCCAGGGATCCTTTACCTTTACCTTTTTCTTTTTTTCTTTTTTACAACCTGAACCTTGCTTCTCCCATAGACACAGCCTTGGATCCCAACAGAAATGAAGCATGGTTCTGTCTCTCAGCTGCCCGGCCTGCTTCTAGTTTCCAGCTCACACACAACTCAACTCGGGCTTTTTCTACCAGCCAGTTGTTGGGGAGGGGGACTGGACACACACACAGCTACTGTATTTGTCCTGTGGCAAAGAGTCATGTCCTTTGTTACCTCAACAACACATACCTAGGCCGTTACCTAAACAGCCTCAGCTCAGTATACCTGAAGGAGCATCTCCACCTCCATCGTTCAGCCCAGACACTGAGGTCCAGCTCTGAGGGCCTTCTGGCGGTTCCTTCACTGTGAGAAGTGAAGCTATAGGGAACCAGGCAGGGGGCCTTTTCGGTAATGGCGCCCGCCCTGTGGAACACTCTCCCATCAAGGAAATAAACAGCTATCTGACTTTTAGAAGACATCTGATGGCAACCCTGTTTAGTAAAGTTTTTAATGTTTGATGTTTTATTGTGTTTTTAATATTCTGTTCGGTGCCGCCCAGAGTGGTTGGGGAAACCCAACCAGATGGGTGCGGTATAAATAAATTCTTATCCTTATCCTTATCCTTATCCTTATTACCATTACCATTACCAGGAAACTGGCCTGGCTACCCCAGCAACTAAATCATTGTTGGATACAAGAATTGAAGGGGACTTAGGCATAAAGGATTGGAATATTCAGCGAGTCTGGAGTTTACCTTTGTCTGACTTACTTTAAAAAGAACCTAGTTAATGCGAGTGTTGAAATAACTGTTGCGCAAGAGCCCCACGTCAGTCAATTGTTTGATGTGGTTTGGGTTTTAATTGTCCACCATTCTATTCCTGCAAATAGAAATGCACTATTGTATGGATCGCACATAATGGGAGAATGGAGCACGACCAGGAGCACATCTCTGCCACTTACATAAAGGATGCACAATCCCTCCTTATTTGTATCTTGAGTGTTGGCTGGAGTTCTTTAATTTTGACATAATAGTAGCGCAAGCAACAGACAAAACATGGGCCTCATTTCAAACAGGTAGGTATGTCTTGGCAAACGCTGTGACATTGGTGCTTGCAACTACTGCCAGCTGGCCCCAGTTGTAAAGCGGTATTTGAGCAGGATTGCTTCCTCAGCCTCACAGCGCTTGGCGCCACGGACCTTGGCTGACTGATGAATGAATGAACAAGGGCTTTGGTGAGTGGGAGCCTTCAGTCTCAAGCTGCGCTGCCAATGGCTGGATACAATAAACACTGTGAAGGGGGCATCGATCACATTTAGCTTCATGCCAACAGAAAGAAGCATTTGCAGCCTCCTGTATGCATGCCTACCTATCCATGCTTTTTGAAAAATGCATGCTAATCTTCTGCCTGGCAGCAAACATGAAGGAGGCCTTCCTAATGGCGCAGCCGTGCTCACTCTGGGCATTCAGCTTAGAGATGGGTTGAGCAGCCAGAAGCATCATAGCCAGACACTGGAGAGACCTGGTAGGAGTAAGCACGGACCAATGGTATCAAATACTATGGGAGAAAACTTAGTAGAGAAACTAACCAATACACTGAAACTGACACGGGGTCAAATAGAAGAAGACGCCTTCACCCCGGTATGGTTCCCCTTTATCACATACACAGCCCAACAAGACAACAACACGAATCCGCTGACAACATACAAATCAATCTGGCTAACCTGATCCAAACACACACACACACCCCACTCTTACACAAAAACAAATCTCACTACAGCCAATCAAAGACAACCCCACCCCAACCCACTCACCATTCCCTCTCCCCCTCTTTCCCCCTTTTCTTCCTAACCTAACACTGTATGTAACACTAATGTCTCACAACAAATGAAACTGATCTGTAATAACACAACTTGGAAAAAGAGACAGTTTTTTGTAAACTAAGAAATCTTTATTTTTTATTTTTTTTAAAGATGCGTTGAGCAGCTAATTCAGGGGTCAGCAAACTTTTTCAGCAGGGGGCTGGTCCACTGTCCCTCAGACCTTGTGGGGCACCAGACTATATTTTGAAAAAAAAAATAATGAACAAATTTCTATGCCCCACAAATAACCCAGAGATGCATTTTAAATAAAAGCACACATTCTACTCATGTAGAAACACACTGATTCCCAGATTGTCCACAGGCCAGATTTAGAAGGTGATTGGGCCGGATCCGGCCCCCGGGCCTTAGTTTGCCTATGCATGCAGCTAATTCCATCTATTTTGATCTTGCTGGCTTTCAAGCATAGGTATTTCCCATCCCATCCTATTCCATCCCATCTCATTGCATCCCACTCCATGCTCTTATATAAAAACCTACCCCATTGGAGGTGTTTTGTGCATATTTTCTTAAGTAAACTCTGTCCCCCGCCTGCTCACCAAACCTCACTCCCATCCTAAATCCCCCTTTCACCTTCCCAACCCTATTTTTGAAGCCACTTCTATCTTCTGATCTACAGTCCCACACATTTACACCTTCACCCTCATGCCCATGCTTTCCCCTCCTGTTGTACAATCCCCACCTTGCACACAGACAACCCCATGGTGAACATTGATGTCTTCCTCTTCCTACACATTGCAACTACTAAGCACCCCTGTGTTAACTTGCTAATGATATATCTCTTCCAAACTATGACATGGAATCTAGAACTTCATGTTGAAGACAGCATGGTGTCAGGATGCTGTCAGCTGATCCCGGCTGGTTGCCCAGGAAAATATAAAGACAAGGGAAAGTTTTTTACAGTCCTTTTTTATTCCAGTCTTTACAGAGAGAGGCTACATAAACCAGCCTCTTGGATAATGGTGTTGGACCAAGTGAATCTCCATCCGCCGTCTCTCCCACTTCCTCATTCGTCATTCTCATCATCTCCTCCATGGATGCTACTAGGAGGTGCCCTCTGTCTTTGAGCTTGTTGTTCTCCTACTTTTAAGGCTCGCTGGTTTCTGGAAGGTGGAGGGTCTGGAATGCTTTCTAATGACAACATGTCAGCCAGCTGCTGCTTTGGCTCTCCCATTGTTTCTCAACTTTCCCCTTCATCTGCCTCTGAGCTGTGACCTCCTGCAAACCCCTGTTGTAAATCTATACCGTCTTCTTCCTCCTCCTCCCTGGAAGGGTCAGGCTGGGGAGGCGGTCTCCACCATTCTTCCTCTGCCCAGTCCCTCACACAGAGTGTACAGTACATCCTACATATTTTGCAGTGTATCTGTGTAGGTCCTTGTGCAGACATCTTGAACACATGGTGGTTGAGCACAGAGAAGGTCAGCTATGTGTATGCTTGTAAGTGTACATTTGTCCGCCCCCCCCAGACATGTCCAGGATTCCAATGGAGAAATTACCATCCAGAGGCAAAAGGTCTGGATTAGCTCAACTAATTTTTGCGTCCAGTTTTTCACTTCTTGAAATAGGGCCACCCGAATATAGAATGTATAGAGTTAACTTTTGCTTTGGTGGAGTAGGGAGTAAGGATGGCTATGTTCCTACTGCACCACCCTTTTCCCTTCACATTTTCTGCAATGTCGCTGTTTGTATATCATGTTAGAGAAAGGATGGCTAAAACTAAGGACAGGCGGGCAGAGGACGGGGGACGGGAAAGAGCTTCAAAATGTGCCTTGGAAGGAGGAGGCTGAAGCCTGGAATGAGAAGATAAAACACTGGCAGTGGTGAACTTGTTACAAATTAGAAAAGAAACTGGATGTCACGAGGAGGATTGAATACACGTGGCAGAGCTCAAGATGAGGAATGAGGCCCATTAAATGTGTCCATTTTTGTTCTGGAAAATAGGAATCAATCCTGCAAGTTGCCAGTCCATTCAACAAATCAATCAATAACTTGAGAGACAAGATGGATGTTTTACCTGACAGAGCACCTTGATTAGGACAGAGCTGCTGACTAGTTACCATCTGGGACATGCCCTCTGGTTTTGAATCAGCTCTTGGGGAGTATCATTTTAATGGCATGGCAGCCGCAATAAATTCCTCCAGAATGAGCAGGATATCGTAAGGATGGTATTCTCTGTATTGGGAAGTTTTTTATGTTTGACGTTTTAGTATGTTCTGATATATGCTGGGAAACCCAGGCAGAAGGGCGAGGCATAAAATAAAACAACAACAACAACAACAACAATTTAGCCCCCAAATGATCTCAAGGCAAACGGAAAACTCTGTGGTTTAATCTACAGCAGGTTTTCTGAAACTAGGGCTGTTTTTGGACTCCAACTCCCATCATCCTAGCTAGCAGGACCAGTGGTCGAGAGTGATGGGAATTGTAGTCCAAAAACAGCTGAGATCCAAGTTTCGGAAACCCTGATCTACAGCAACGTAGTGCTCAGATTAATAAGAGACGCTACTTGCCGGACATCATGCTGCAGCACTGCTGTACTGTAGAGAGTGGAGCCTGTGATGGTGGTGGAAGCTGAGAGAGAACTGGGTGGAGCAATCAATGCAACTCTTAGCTCTGTACAACAGAGTGCATTCCAGCCTTGCCCAAGTCCAAGGTTTCTACACCCATCCACCCATGTGTCTCCATCTTCCATCCATCCATCCAAGTAAAAGGTAGTATCACCGTACAAAAGCCACATTCCAGTCAACCAGAAGCCCTTAAGGACGGTGTGAGAAGGCCCGTGAAGGGTTGGCATAGGGTTGGCCAGACAGTGGGTTGGCATAGGGAGAATCAGGAAGGCCAGAGAGAGACCTGAAGAGCTTCATTCAGTCCCTAGGCCTGGCATCCATTACCTCAATTTTATGCTCTATTGTTCTTGATACTGAAACAGATGAATTTGGCCTTTGCTGTGTCAGATGATGGTTCCATCTTGCCTAGTACTGAATGGTAGCAGTTGCAAAGGTCCTGTTCCCAGCCCAGCAACTGATGCCTCCTTAACTAGAGATGACACGTATTCTACCACTGATCTTCAACTTCTCCTATGAAAACAACACACAATATCATTCGCGGGCTCTGGTGCTGATTTTCTGAAGTACCCACAATCCCCTTCTCACACTTGTTTTATTTAGATGTTTAGATGCTTTCTTTAGATATCTTGTATTTGTCAGTGAAAACTGACTTGGGAAGTACCTGAGTGCTGTCTTATCTTACATACAAGTAACCTACTGTCAGTCCTTTCCTTCCTGCCACCATAATGAATGGAGCAAGCACTGGACCAGGGGTGGGGTGGGAGAAAGGTGAACACAGGTGGGCCTCATTGCAAAGTCTCCTGAACAATTGGTGCAAAAGAATAGCCAGGAAGACAGGAGTATCATTTGGGCTGAATAGAAAATGTCTGCCTTCAAATCCTACAGCAGCTGTAATATGCAAGAGCTTGGGTTTTTGAATGGGCTGGTCACCATTTCTAAGACCTCCCTACTCCCTGTTAACAGATGGCTCAGTTTCTCAGCACGACAAGTATTGGTCTCCGTGTCAATGAGGATGCTGTAAATTTAGCCTGTATTCAGCAAATGTCTACCTTAAGTCAAAGCAGTTTGTCTGGAAACCAGAGGAAATACAGCAGATCTATGGGAATGGTCTTCCTCTGAATAATCAGAAGTTGGCCAGAGAACTGGTGAAGAACATTGGTGAGGAGTATGAAGAAGCTCTTGCCAAATGTCACTCGGAATTAAATCATGAGGGACATATGTGAAGTCACATCCACAAACTGTAGCATGCCGACCCTCCCAACTGCTGGAGCTTGCAGTGATTTTCTTGGCTCCCATTATTTGGGAAAAGAAGGAAGTCCCATGAAATGGACAACTAGTCTCATTAGGAAGAAACAGAGTGAATTGCATCCCCAGAATTTATGGTCACTGAATATCATATTCAATAACCAAGCTGGTTACATTCATATATTCTAAGAGCCAAAAGACATCACACTTTGGTTAGGGAATGCAGGAGGATGAAAACACTGCTTTACTCTAAAGGGTTTCCAACTTTTCACATTTTAGGAATCAAGGCACACAGAATTCTTGCATTTTAGAGGGGATCCTGTTAATATTCTCAGTTTACTACTTTCCTCATTGCTGCTCTAACATTTCTATTTGATGTATGTTAGAAAAGTTGGAGGCCTACATTCTTTTTCACTTCAATAAAATTTTGCACAAAAATGAGTGATGGAATTTGTTTATAGCATTATGGGGTTCTTCAAAATTACGAAGTAACATTTATCTGGAATACCACCGTCCCCCCCCCCCCCATTTTAAAACCACACAATTCACAATACTGAAATGCAGTGTCAGAGATTTTTATTTCTATTATTTTGCAGGGTGGTTCTATCCATACCAGGTGGCATGTTGGGATGGCAATGTTGCCTTGACCTCCAGTTAGTTGCATTGCTGCTGCTTAAAGGTAAAGGTAAAGGGACCCCTGACCATTAGGTCCAGTTGTGGCCGACTCTGGGGTTGTGGTGCTCATCTCACTTTATTGGCTGAAGGAGCCGGCATACAGCTTCCAGGTCATGTGGCTAGCATGACTAAGCCGCTTCTGGCGAACCAGAGCAGCACACGGAAGTGCTGTTTACTTTCCCGCTGGAGCAGTACCTATTTATCTACTTGCACTTTGACGTGCTTTTGAACTGCTAGGTTGGCAGGAGCAGGGACCGAGCAACGGGAGCTCACCCCATTGTGGGGATTCGAACCGCCGACCTTCTGATTGGCAAGTCCTAGGCTCTGTGGTTTAACCCATAGCGCTACCCGCGTCCTGGGTGGTAAATATAGAAGGGAAAGTGGGAAGATTGGCACAGTGTTGATGCAATGTGTTGGCTTAGCTGCTGTGTTTCTACCACACAAAACTTCCTCTGGCTTTGGTCCTCTACCTCCCGGTAAGGACAAATAATGTGATCAAACTCGATATCAGATAAGCACTTGAAAACAACAAATGGACCACACTCACATCATCACCAAAACTCAGAAGTCCAAACTGCGCTGTGCTTTTGAGATTCTTGAATCTACATTTGGGGTTTTTGTGTGTGCTTCAAAGCTGCAGCAGCTGGAATTTAATGTTGCTTCTCTGTGCATTACAGCATCAAGACCGTAGTCCGTGTTAATGTTGGGAAATGTTTATGGAATAAATTGCAGAAGCCGATGTCCCCAAGGAATTGAGGCCTATGCAGTTATACTTCCAAAACAACACAAGGTGTGACTGTTATAGAATGTGTTCATGCATGTGATGGCAGGGAGGAGAGTGGGAGAAGAAAAGTTTGTATCTGTAACTACAAAAAAAGACATTTTTTAATTTTTATTTTTGGTCTTGAGCCAACAGTGCCATGGAGTGTAAAGCTTTCTCCTCAAAATGAGAGTGTCCCTATTAGTTCCACTGATGCCAGTAAGAATGAATGAGGTCAATGAATCACCTCAAAGGAATTCTTGGCCTTTTATATGATGGCTCACAACTTTCTTCTTACACCTCCTTAAATGCTAAGATTTCTTTGTCATTTGTTTTGGACAATACTACCTCATAAAAAAACAACCCCCCCAAAAAAAAAAAACTTCAGCTTGAAAGCCTGCACGTATAAAACAACCCATTCATCACCTCAATAGCCCGGTTCATACATTGCTTTTAGAATGGATAGCTCAGTTGGTTAGAACATGGGGATGGCAAGGTTGCAGGTTTGATCTCTGTATGGGACAGCTGAATATTCCTGCATTGCAGGAGGTTGGAGTAGATGATCCTCAGGGTCCCTTCCAGCTCTACAGTTCTATAATTCTATGATTCTACATACATTGCCTTTGATAATGTATTCTTTACGAAATATATGAGAGGTGTATGCTTGGTAAAGCTTTGCCTGCGATAGCTTCTTTCTGCAACTAACTAGCATCCAGCTAGGATAGCAGCATTTCTCCCCAGTCCTAATTTAATTTGTTTTTTGTTGGACACAGACCTGAAGAGCCACATTATGTATGCCACATCCACCTGCTGCTAATAAGTAGTTCCTTGCAAAAACGACCCAAGACTTAAGAGAACAGGCACCCAAGAGTTAAATAATAAACCTTCAAGCTAATGGGCAGATTTTGCCAGGATTAAAATGAAGGAACCACATATTCATTCTTT
Source organism: Podarcis gaigeae (assembly GCF_964106915.1). NCBI lineage: Eukaryota > Metazoa > Chordata > Lepidosauria > Squamata > Lacertidae > Podarcis > Podarcis gaigeae. The sequence goes on along the minus strand of NC_139680.1, from coordinate 14,571,072 downwards.
TCCCTGAAGATGAAACAATAAATCATAATATTGCTACAGGGATGGCAGAGTGGGAAATTAAGAAACAAGAAAGCTAGGTTTGCAGGTCCCAATCTGCCTTCTTGTGCTTGTGGGAACCAAATTTTGCTTCCTGGCCAATAGCTGGCTGAGATGGCAGTACATCCATGTGATTTTTGCACTTTCAAGAAGGAACAAGAGGGGGAACAAAGGCGATTATTCTCATTGTTTTCATTTGCTCCAAAAGCACACCGCAAGATGAATATGTGTCTGATAAGTTATGGCAAAGAGGTGACAGCAGTTGTAAACAAAGAGTGAAGTGGCCAATCCCTTGACAAGATCCAATGAGATGAGCAGTGGATCGCTGGCTCAGTTGGCTGATTCTGGGATCAGCCAGGTTCAGCCAGATCCCCAACCCCAGCTCAACTGAACATTTGCTGGTGTAACCTCTCATCCCACAGCAAATCCCCCAAACGGGGCATTCTGAGGTTGTGGTGGACGTAAAACAATAGAAGCAGGAACTGAATCCAAAGTCCATTTACCTTGGTCATTTGACCTGGCAACCTGCGACAGGACACTATTTTAGAGGCTTGTTTTTCTCTCTGTCAGGCTTAGGCATAGCTGTCAACTTACAGATTTGAAAATAAGGGACCAGCAGCCTTGAAAATAAGGGACCAGCAGCCAAAATAAGGGAACTGCAGCCTCACCTGTTCCAGGCACTCCAGTCTTCCTGTCCTCCTGCAGTCTGGTCAAACTCATGCTGGTAGCTTCGAGAACACTGTCCAACCAACTTTGTAACCAGAGGTTCAACTGAATAGAATCTGAATCACATGCACCACAAGGCCTATGCAGCCTCAACTTAAGATGGCTCCCCGGCCTGGCTTTGTACTGCAAAGTTTGCAGCAGCACGTGCAACAAAATGGCGTCCAGCATTCAAAACCCCCCTCAGCTTGCATTAACTAGCCACACACAAGGCATGCAAGCTCCACCCCCCCTAGTCGTTCTTAGACTTCTTATTGGGTGAGCAACACAGCCAAGCAACACAGGTGGAGCCTCCCTCCTCCCTGGCCGGCAGGGAGGGAGGAAGAGGAGCTGCTTCCTTTGAAATTTAAGGGACATCATTTAAGGGACATTTCAGGGACATCCATCAATAAGGGACAGCAGCGGGACATGGCGCTGGAATAAGGGACTGTCCCTTCAAATAAGGGACACTTGACAGCTATGGGCTTAGGCAGAGCAGCAACAGTAGCCAAGGTGTGGCTGTCCTGCAGCCAATTGGAAGCCTCAGAAGTGGCACTGGATGTTCAGCTTCTGAAACTTGTTTGAAAACCGGAACACTCACGTCTGGGTTTTGATTGTTTGGGAGCCGATTTGTTCAAGAGCCAAGGCGTTTGAGATCCAAGTTATGACTGTATGCCCAAATTAGGGGGGGGGGCAGAGGAGACAGTACTCAGTTAACTGAGGTTCTGCACCCCTCCAGAAATCTCCTAAAACAACTTTTCTACCCCTCTAACAAAAATCCTGGCTATGCCCCTGGCCCAAACCTCACTATAAATGCCTCAGACCCAGGTATCCAAACATCCTGAGTTTGCCAATTTCTTTACCTCCTTGCTTGTTTGTGCTTTGGTGGCTGGCAGCAGGTATGGAGGGAGCAAGCAGAATAGGACAAACCAGTTTTCCCTTTGTGTCTCTTTTGCTGGTTGTTTGCATCAATTTCAGGAAGAAACCCTGGGGAGGGGCGGGGAGAGATCAGACAAATCCCTAATTAGAAATGTTCCCATAGTAGCAATCAGTGGACATTGTGGACTCATTGTGCAAATGCTCACCTAGAGAACGATTACCAAGGAACGCTTTGTGTTCAGTAAGTGGGACCTGCGTGTATATTTGGGGAAAGTGTGCAGAAAAAAATTATCAACCTGTGAGTTGATATACAAAAATGCATTACTTTAGAGAAACTGCTTGCAAAACTGTGCACATTGGTCAAAACTGCATGCAAAAAATGTGTTTATTAGGAGAAAATCATACCAAAGTGCTGTTAAATTTGTGAGAGGATGAAAAAAGAAGAAGAGAAAGTGCATATTGCTGCAGAAAAGTGGAGAACTGAATTTAAGATTGCTAAAACAAGAAAACATGAGAAGAGAAGACTCCCTGGAAAAGACCCTGATGTTGGGAAAGATGGAGAGCACAAGGAGAAGGGGACGACAGAGGGCGAGATGGTTGGACAGTGTTCTTGAAGCTACCAACATGAGTTTGACCAAACTGCGGGAGGCAGTGGAAGACAGGAGTGCCTGGCGTGCTCTGGTCCATGGGGTCACGAAGATTCAGACACGACTAAACAACAACAACAAACAAGAAACTGAGAAAAGTGTAACTGACAGATCCTTCCAGAATCTTGGAATGTATGCTATCAGTCATCATGCACAATACTGAGCTATAGGGCCTGAATCCATTATAAGGTGGGCCAACAGTGGGTTTGTTTTTTTTTAAAAAAAACACCCTTTTCTAGATCTGCTCAAAAACCCATCTCTTAGATGTTTTCCAACACACAGGTGTTGGTGTCCCTGAACTGGGAATGAAAGCAGGTTGGCAAAGTGACTTTGAAGGGAACAAAAGAAAGGGAAGGTTTAAGCAGCTTCTCCACCCTCCTAAAGAACCAGTCCGCTCCTCAAACTGAAACCGCCTCCAATGGCTTGTTATAAAGAAAAGCAATAATGGGAGTGCGTGTAATGTGTAGTTTGGTCCTTGGGATCAAAAGGCTTACAGCTGGTCTGTACTTATGGATGTGACATGAGTTTTTCACCCTTCACCCCATGCCCTTGGCACATCAATGTTATGATGTTACATCACATGGTGATTAGTATGTGCGTGTTCTAGTGCCAAAGTTGAAACTCACCATGAAGAAAGTGAGAAGAGGCAGAGATGGCAACACCATGCGGAAATCAGCCCACAAAAGTTATTAATTTGGTCTAAATCAGGCTTCCTCAAACTCGGCCCTCCAGAAGTTTTGAGACTACAGTTCCCATAATCCCTGACCACTGGTCCTGCTAGCTAGGGATCATGGGAGTTGTAGGCCAAAAACATCTGGAGGGCCGAGTCTGAGGAAGCCTGGTCTAAATCTTACACCGACACTCAGAGATGAAAAAGGAAGAAAGAAATGCATTTGGACTGGTTGCCTGCCACAGTCTTCCAGTTGATTGCAAGCAAGTTGTTTTGATATACAGTGGTACCTCAGTTTATGAACCAAATCCAAGTCCGTTCTTAAACCAAAGCAGTTCTTAAACCAAGGAGCGCTTTCCCTAATGAGGCCTCCTGCGGCCAGTGCCCTTCCACAGTTCAACTTCCGTTCATAGACTGAGGTAAAGTTCTCTAACTGGAACACTACTTCCGGTTTTGCAGTGTTCTTATACCGAATAGTTCGTAAAAAAGGGCTGTTCCTAAGGTACAGGTACCACTGTACAACTTTAGTGATCTCAATGTTTCCACTGGCATAATTATTCTGAGCTTAAGTGACCAGTGCCGATAGATTGTAAGTAAATATGCAGAATAAAAAAAGAAAAAGAAAAACTTCTTTGCAAGTTTTGCCTGGTGGGAATGCAATCTCCTCCAGATTCACCTAATCTCCTGAATAATTAAGAAACAATTTCATTAAGTGATCCTATTATTGTAGTTAATAAAAAAGCATTTATGTGGAGCCAAGAATTTAGGCGGCACTCGTACTGCATCCACAGAGGAAGGGCACTTCCCACTTCGGTTATGCCTTCAGGGAGGAATGTTTAATCAAATATGTGCACTTATTCAAAGTGAACTTTCTTTAAAAAAAAAAAAAATCTTGGAAAAATCTTTCTTTTTTCTTTTTTAATCACTAAGTAGGTAAAGTGCACATTAAGCAATGCTGCCTAAAAGGCAAAGGTAAAGGTACCCCTGACAGTTAAGTCCAGTTGCAGATGACTCTGGGGTTGCGGTGCTCATCTCACTTTACAGGCCGAGGGAGCAGGCGTACAGCTTCCGGGTCATGTGGCCAGCATGACTAAGCCGCTTCTGACGCAACAGAACACCGAAACCAGAGCAGTGCACAGAAATGCTGTTTACCTTCCTGCCAGAGCAGTACCTATTTATCTACTTGCACTGGTATGCTTTCAAACTGCTAGGTTGGCAGGAGCTGGGACTGAGCAACGGGAGCTCACCCCGTCGCCAGGATTCGAACCGCCAACCCTCTGATCGGCAAGCCCAAGAGGCTCAGTGGTTTAGACCACAGCGCCACCCACATCACTTTGAAATGCTGCCTAGTGGGCAACAAAAGCATCCTCATCCAGCGGATTTGCACATTTTTGCAATTTGAGTCATGTACAACAAGGGTTCTGATTCACCCCACCCTTCTGCCACAGCCTCATAGGCTGCTTATTCCACCCTTGGGCACCCAAGTCCCGGTCTCCTCCTCACGGTGGCAGTGTGGGATGTAAGCATCCAAAATGCATAGGTAAAAGGGTTAATTGCAAGGGCTGTAGAACACAATGGTATCATGCACTCTGTGGCAGTTTTGGCAGTTGGTACAGTTATGGCAGGTGAATTGTCTTAACAGGTAGAGCAGCAGGAATGTTATGTTGTGCTGCTGTCCTCCTCAGAATTAGTTAGCCTGTAGCAGTTTAATCAAAGTAAGCAGTTTTAGCAACCTAAGTATCTGTATTGTATATTTTAATCTGCAAGTGCAAGTAGCCGCTCTGAGCCCGGCCTTGGCTGGGGAGGGCGGGGTATAAATAAAAAATTATTATTATTATTATAAGTACAGTGATACCTTGGTTTTCGAACATAATCCATTCTGGAAGACCGTTCGAGTTCTGAAATCTTAGAAACCAAGGCGCGAAGGGCAGCCTGTAAATTTGATAGAGAGAATTGCGAAAACCTCAGTGGAAGCCATTCGACTTCCAAGGCGCGTTTGAAAACAGAACCATTTACTGCCAGGTTTTTGGCATTCTGGTTCCAAAACGTTTGTCAACGGAAACGTTCAAAACCAATTTACACTATGTTAAAGTTATGTATTATGTAAACCAGTGCTGCCACACTTCCGGAAATTCCCGGACATAGTTGGGATTCAGCTGTCAGAAACAATGCCCAGGCAAAAATTGCTTCAATGTCTGGGAAAATAGGAACGTATGGCAACCCATGTCAGCAGTGTAGATTCTGGTGAATTTCCTTAAAAATAGCTCCAAAACTTCTCTCTTTTTTGAGTTTTTGCAACAACTTAGTCCCCAAAACTTTTGTGTCTGGATTTTCACTTTTTGAAATATGGCAACCCTAATTTAATCTTTAAAAGAGAGTGTGTAGTTTTTATAGGAGGAAAAAACAACAACCAATGAACCAATGAAAGGGTCAAATAACCTAGGGCTGTCTTTCACATACTCTGCAAATGGGATATGGAGTCTAATTCCCTCAGAAACAGCACCAGAGATTCACCTCTTCAACAGTGGCTTTCCATGTCTCCCATCCCAGCTGTCCTTGTCTAACACAGGATTGCCTTAGACTAGGCCCTCCAGCTGTTTTGGGACTACAACTCCCATCACCCCTAGCTAACAGGACCAGTGGTCAGGGGTGATGGGAATTGTAGTCCCCAAACAGCTGGATGGCCAAGTTTGGCCATGCCTGCCTTAGACAGACAGGGGGCTATAATTCTTCCACCAATGCCTTGGATCAACTTCCTCAAAAGCCCTCCTAGATCCTTTGAAAACTTTTTGCAAGGCACTTTGGATGTGTGCACATGTGTCTCAACTGGCCAGGTCCACCAGTAACAAGTCTCCAGTACAGGAAGTCAGAAAGACTAGGTCTTGTGGTGCAATTCCAGCTGCAATAGAATCAGCTGACTTTCCAAGCCAGTCAGGATCCACCAAGCTCCATAAGACCCTTTGCAACCCAGAAACTGGTTGCCCAGGAAAACAGATGTGTTATTCAGTTTGTGTGTCAAGAAGCACAAACATTGTTTTGAAATGTCAGGCGTATCATGGGTAAAGGAAGCACTTGGGTTCCAGCCTTTGTCTACTTGCAGAGAGTTGCTACTAGTAAAGACACTGAGAAGCAAAAGTAGGTTTTGCCTTTAAGGAGGAAACATCTTGTCTTCGTTCCAGAGACTCCATCAAAGATAGAAGAATGGGAAAAGCCCCAGAGGAGAGATTTTATCACGGCCCCAAATCTTTGCAGCGTCAGCAACTCTTCATTGCGAATCTCAGGGAACTTGTTGATCATCTCAGAGACCCGGCGTGTGAAAAGAGCTTCGTATTTCATCCCAAGAAAAATCCAGCATTATTTAATAGTCCTCCTAATCACCAAGAAAGAGGGCATATTTTGTCAATGTGCTCCTCTGGACTTGATGATGAAGGCCAAAGCCTTCCCTGACCACAGAAATCACTGGGGGAAATCTTGGGCAAGTTGTGGGGGTTTAAGGCCTTGGTTTCTCCTCTAGGAAATAAAGCTGATGCATAAATAAATAAATAAATAAATAAATAAATAAATAAATAAAGCATTATTGCAAAGAACACTTTGTTCATTCTATGTTATGACCAAACACAGAATTGAAGAGTTGTAGAGGTTTCCAAAGACCATCTATTCCTATTCTTGCCAATGCAGGAAATCCAGGACCAGAGAACATGCCTGAATAGGTGGCCAGTCAGCCTCTGTTTAAAACAGAAGTAAACCTTGAAAATTTATATGCTGGCTTTCCAAAATGTTGCTGGAGATACCGTGTGTGTGTGTGTGTGTGTGTGTGTGTGTGAGAGAGAGAGAGAGAGAGAGAGAGAAAGAGAGAGAGAGATTATAGTTGAATTTTGGCTTTTAAAAAAATCATAGATTTTTTTTTTCCCCTGAGTCCCATTTGTGTTCTTTGTCACTAGATGTCACTGCATGCACAAGTGTGTTGCTGAAACCTGCAGGAAAAAAAAGGATGATAATTTGACAGTATTCCAGAAGAGTGGTCCTGTTAGTGTGATGTTATCAAAAATGACAAAGAGTGCCTTGGTACTTTAAAGACTAGCTATTTTAAATGCTCATCTAAACAAATACCCTGGATGTCATTTAGAACAGGGATTAGTAATTTACGGCCTTCTAGATGTTGTTGGAGGGGGATGCGGGTGGCGCTGTGGGTAAAACCTCAGTGCCTAGGGCTTGCCGATTGCATGGTCAGCGGTTCGAATCCCTGCGGCGGGGTGAGCTCCCGTCTTTCGGTCCCAGCTCCTGCCCACCTAGCAGTTCGAAAGCACCCTTAAGTGCAAGTAGATAAATAGGTACCGCTTTATATTGGGAAGGTAAACAACATTTGCGTGTGCTGCGCTAGTGCTAGCTCGCCAGAGCAGCTTCGTCACTCTGGCCACGTGACCCAGAAGTGTCTGTGGACAGCGCTGGCCCCCAGCCTCTTAAGTGAGATGGGCGCACACCCCTAGAGTCGGACACGACTGGCCCATACGGGCAGGGGTACCTTTACCTAGATGTTGTTGGACCATAGCTCCCATCATCTATGATCGTTCTCCATGCAGACTGGGATCTAAGGATATTACTGGGTCACATTCAGACCCTACATACAAAGCAGCATTATACCACTCTAACAGTCATCCCAAAGAATTCTGGGAACTGTCCTTTTTTAGGGTGCTTCAAGGAACCCGGGTTTCTTTGGGGGAAGCTGTGACTGCTAAAGTGGAAGGTTGCTTTAAGAGGATGGTGTGGATCATTTCCCAGTACGGGGAAATGATATACAATGAAATGAAAAGGATGATTAAAATAATGTTTGTAAAACATACTCTGGGTGACTGTCAGAGGGACAAGTACAGGTGAGCATTGCTACTCCTGTCCAAATTACCTTCTCTCTTCCTCTCCAAGTGCTTGGTGCTTCCTCCTATTCTTCCTCTCTTCTGTAGTCTCCTCTCAGCTGTTCTACTGCCCCTTTGCCCATCAGTTGCTGCCTAGTCCATCTCTTCTCTCTACTCTGCCCTCAACTTGTGATGGTTACTGCACTTTGAAGGCTCACCACTGAATTTGGGGTTCCAGGCCACACTTCCACCTACTATCTGCACACACAGCTTGCTGTGGTCTGGTTTTTTCCTCTCCTCACCTGGCCACTGTGATCTCGTGAGGATGCTGCCTCCCTGAAGGAGAGAGAAAGAGAGAAAAAGAGAGAGAGAGAGAGAGAGAGAGAGAGAGAGAGAGAGAGAGAGAGAGACTGGCCATTGTGACCTCATGTTATTAGTGGCCAATGAAGGAGAGAGACTGGTCATTGTGTCCTCTTGCTGATGTTGTCCACTTGAAGGAGAGAGATTGGCCATTATGATCTCATTCTGGTGCTGATAACAATGTGAATGATGAATAATAATACAGGGCATTATAGGGGCATTATTTGGAAATTTTAGGGACAGAACTACCCAAACTTTACAGAAACTTATTCATATATGTGACTACAGTGGCCAGAATGTTACTTGCCCCCAAAAGAAAGAAGCAGAAGTCCCAGCAAAGGAAGAATGGATGCAAAAACTTATGGAATATGCAGAAATGATGAAACTTAGCAGAAGAATAAGAAATCAAGATAACAATTTTTTTATAAAAGAATGGAAATGGTAATAACCTGCAGTTTCATAAGAGTACATATTTAAAGATGAATAAATTGAGTAAGTTAAGTTAATTTGGATATGCAGAAGTTATTAAAAATCAAGGAACCACAGAAAGAGGGAAGGAAGTCAAGTTTTAAAATGTAAAAATAATGGTAAAATCAGTGAAATGTCTATATCTGAAAAGTGTGTGTGTGTGTTAAAAAGGAGAGGATGGTGTAGATGCGAGAATCCGAGAACATCTGGATGGCCACATGTTGGGCCCCCCATGCTGTAGAGATTTCATTTGTGTACCAGAACTTTCACTCAAGCCATATATTTAGCTTCTTCAACATTTTCATTGCGTTACTACCCCTCCCCCATTTAAAACCTTCTGAGTACCATTATGTTTTTCTTACGTTTTTCATTTTTCAGTAAATTCTTCATCTAGCACTATGTCTGGGTATGGCAGCTGTCAAACATCTGTACTATAATTGTAAACAAACAAATATATATATGGAAGGATCACCTTCATTCCTTAAAGTATTATGGAGGAGCTCCATTTTGAAATAAGAGGTTGGCGCAAAGCTTTGTGGGATGAAACACTAGTCATTGGTGAACCCTTTTTAGTTCTATTTGGAAATAATCATAGTAGCATTCAAAGCAAGCCTTTGGAATGAAGCACATTTTATTTTCTAGAAGCCTGTGCCAGCTCATAATGTTGGTACATGCATGCTTGAAATTGCCCTTGAAATTGTAGGCCCCAGCCATGGTGGAGAGCACTTGAAAATTCAACCCCACTACACACAAACACATACCAGAACAAACATAGCTGGGAATAGGAGAGGGTTTCATTTAGATGGGATGAACAAATACACACAATATTTGTAAGAAGCAATCAAGGAAATTGACCGAAATAGAGGGGGAGGGAGGTAAAGGTAAAGGGACCCCTGAACGTTAGGTCCAGTTGCAGACGACTGTGGGGTTGCAGCGCTCATCTTGCTTTATTGGCCGAGGGAGCCAGGGTACAGCTTCTGGGTCAAGTGGCCAGCATGAATAAGCCGCTTCTGGTGAACCAGAGCAGCGCACAGAAACGCCATTTACCTTCCTGCCGGAGTGGTACCTATTTATCTACTTGCACTGTGACATGCTTTTGAACTGCTAGGTTGGCAGGAGCTGGGACTGAACAACGGGAGCTCACCCCATCGTGGGGATTTGAACCGCCAACCTTTTGATCGGCAAGCCCTAGGCTCTGTGGTTTAGACCACAGTGCCACCCGGTCCCAATAGGGGGAAAGTTGCCCACAAATACTTTTTGGCTGGATGGCCTGATCAGGCAATGGGAGTTTCATTAAGTGTAAGAGGCTACCATTAAAAAAAGAGAAAACTTCTGCATCTGTACCTGGTACAAAGCTTTTTGGTTCACCTGAACCAGGTGCCAGCACAGCCATGCAGTCGTGCCCCCAGGGATGCTTTACCTGCCCTGCCAACTCCACCACCAGTGGAAAAGCAGCATCAGCATCAGCACCCAATTCAGGTGAGATCTTGCCAAAATTGTGCATATTCCATAAGTTTTTGCATCCATGCTTCCTTTGCTGGGACTTCTGCTGCTTTCTTTTTGGGGAGGGATGCGGGTGGCGCTGTGGGTTAAATCACAGAGCCTAGGACTTGCCAATCAGAAGGTCGGTGGTTCAAATCCCCGCAACGGGGTGAGCTCCCATTGCTCAGTCCCTGCTCCTGCCAACCTAGCAGTTTGAAAGCACGTCCGCTCCGGTGGGAAGGTAAACGGTGTTTCCGTGTGCTGCTCTGGTTCACATGACCCGGAAGCTGTACGCCGGCTCCCTCGGCCAATAAAGCAGATGAGCGCTGCAACCCCATAGTCGTCCATGACTGGACCTAATGGTCAGGGATCCCTTTACCTTTACCTTAACATTCTTGCCACTGTAGTCGCATATATGAATAGGTTTCTGTACAGTTTGGGTAGTTCTGCCCCTAAAATTCCCAAATGATGCCCCTGTATTATTATTCATCATTCACATTGTTATTAGCACCAGAATGAGATCATAATGGCCAATCTCTCTCCTTCAAGTGGACAACATCAGCAAGAGGACACAATGACCAGTCTCTCTCCTTCATTGGCCACCATCAACATGAGGTCACAATGGCCAGTCTCTCTCTCTCCTTCAGGGAGGCAGCATCCTCATGAGGTCACAATGGTCAGGATCTGGGGTTTTTTTGCCCATGTAAAGAATCTCATTTTACATTCTGAGCTGAAGAAGACCTTCTGGGGGAACAAGACACGTGATTCATAATACAGAAGAATACATGAGCTGGAGAAATTCAGAGCCAGATAATTATTAACTTCACTGACATCTGTATTAAGAATATTGATGTGAACATCTTATGATTGTATCTAGATTCCTTTTTGTGGATGGTATTTTATTGCACTCCTGTGCATTGGAACATGCCACACAGAAACATTCTTGATGAAACGGTATATGCATTAAGATTTCAGCAATGTGCACTGATAAAACACTACGCAAAGAATAATATTGATGCAGTTATACATATGGCCACACCAATAATCCTTTTGGGGGGGCTATGCTCAGATGTTCAAAGATAAGGCAGAGAATGGGGCAAGTATGACAAACTGAAGAACTGGACAAAAAAAATAATCCTTCCAGTAGCACCTTAAAGACCAACTAAGTTAGTTCTTGGTATGAGCTTTCATGTGCATGCACACGAAAGCTCATACCAAGAACTAACTTAGTTGGTCTTTAAGGTGCTACTGGAAGGAATTTTTTTTTGTTTTGACTATGGCAGACCAACACGGCTACCTATCTGTAACTGAAGAACTGGAAAAAGCTGTGTATGCCTGCTACCCTCAACAAAATCCAGAGAAATCTTTATTATTGGAGGGAAGGTTTCACAACAAGAATCCAAGACAAAGGTGGTGGTGATGGGGCTGTTTAGTGCACCTCTAGTTCCAGGCTGGTTCTAGACACATCAACAAAAGTTTCAGTTATAAATCTCATAATGGAAAATCACGTTGCCAAAAGATGGAACTCCACAGTGCCATCTGGTGTCACAGTGTTACAACGCATTTAAAACGCTTTTTCTTTACTAATGTAGCTGACTCCCCAGTCCATGAATGGTTTTTAAGACCCAAACCAGCATTCTGAATTGAGCTCAGAGGCAACCTGAGAGCCAGTGCAGTAGGTAAAGCATAGGAATAATGTGATTGTAATGCCCAGCAAAATATAAAATGTTCTCTTCACCAATTTGTGAAACCAAAGTCAAAGGTGAAATTCCCACTGTTTGAGGTTTGTCCCAATTATTTGTTCAACCATAGAACATACTTAGTGCAGTCAAACATTTCTTCACTTGTCTCCGTTTATTAATTCTGCATTTTCTATAAAACATCTTTTAACAGTTTCCTTTCTGAATGCCCCTAGCCAACAGCAGGTTGTAGAATGTCAGCCTTCAGGAAAAGAATAAATGTGATTCTGTCACTCTAGAATCAACAATGAGATAAGCTTTCAAAGGGGTGCTGAGGCAGGTGATGGCATTACTGGAGATGACTTGAACCATGGTGGAAGTTAACCAGTGAATATGTCTCTCGGTGTGGTCAGTAACAGAGTGATCCAAGTAAGTCTACTCAGAAGTAAGCTCCATTGAGTTCAATAGGATGCGATTAGACTTGCAGCCAAAGGCATGTATAGGATTGCACCGCAAGGCTTTTAATCCAAAGACTCTATTAAATGTAAAATTTATGGATATGTGTTTTTATGTCTGGAAATTTGAAAGGGGATTTCCTGATGAAGTCATTTCTCTGTCGCAGCAGCATAAATCCTTATGCAGTGGAGTTACAAACATGTTGACTTTAAAACACACTCACACCTATTTTCAGAACTTTAGTATAACTCATTTTCCCCTACCGGATGAAGCACAGAGCGAGCTCAGCCTGGAAGTGGCATGACTTCATGTGAGTCAAACAAAAATAGTTCTTTTCTTTTCCTGCGCATCTTCTTATTTTTTAAATAATTCTGATTATTAAACCTAGTCAGTAATTTCTGTCCTGACTCAGGGGTGGGGAAGTCCCAGTTCCTCCAGGTGTTGTTGAACTCCTACTCCAATAATAATAATAATAATAATAATAATAATAATAATAATAATATATTATTATTATTATCATTATTATTTATACCCCGCCCACATCTGGCTGGGCTTCCCCAGCCACTCTGGGCGGCTTCCAAAAAATATTAAAATACTGTAATACATCAAACATTAAAAGATTCTCTAAACAGGGCTGCCTTCAGATGGCTTCTAAAAGTCTGGTAGTTGTTGTTCTCTTTGACATCTGGTGGGAGGGCATTCCACAGGGAGGGTGCCACTACTGAGAAGGCCCTCTGCCTGGTTCCCTGTAACTTGGCTTCTCGCAGTGAGGGAACCGCCAGAAGGCCCCCGGTGCTGGACCTCAGTGTCTGGGTAGAACGATGGGGGTGGAAACGCTCCTTCAGATATACTGGACCGAGGCCGTTTAGGGCTTTAAATGTCAGCACCAACACTTTGAATTGTGCTCGGAAACATACTGGGAGCCATCATCCCCAGCTAGCATGGCCGATTGTAAGGGACAATGGGAGTTGTAGATAGGCAATATTTAGAGGCTTGCAGGTTCATCTCACCCTAATTGGCTGCATATATGCATTCTGTACTTGCCAAATTCTGTGAGTCCAATAAATGGTTGGAATAGAAGGAGAATAGGATGGCAGACCTGTACGTTACTCTTGTGTGCATTTGGTGAGGACATCACCAGCTGTATTGGTGCAAACCTATATATTTGGCACAGGACAGCAGATGCCATTGATGTAATTAAGAGCACATAAACAACATTTGTTTGAGGCACATTTATTTCCTTGGGGGGAAATGGTGATGGAAGACCAAAGTTGGTGCTTGGGATGGATTAATCTGACAATTTATCATACCCAAACCTGCCAGTCTGCTGTGTTCCTAATCAAATTGTAATTTTATTTGTAAAAGTCAGCATGAAAAACTGCCTGCATTTTCAAGCGCGTTTCTCCTAATGCACATTTGTGCCCTCACTTTTGTCTCAAATAAGCACTTTTTGGAAGCAAATTATCCTAATAGAATGCATTTAGTATACCATTATAACTAATGTGTGCATTGTGTACACATTTTCTCGTTATCCTAATACAGTGGTACCTCTACTTACATATACCTCTTGTTACGTATCTTTCAGTATACACACGCGGCAAACCCAGAAGTATATTTCTGGGTTTCGCCACACTCGCATGCGCAGAAGTGCTCTACTGTGCCATGTGCATGCACAGAAGTGCTCTATTGCGTGTGTGCGCAGAACAGGCACCTCCAGTTGCGGAAACCTTGGAATCCAACTGGAGCTCCAGAACGGATCCTGTCCGCAACTGGAGGTACCACTGTATATTCTAATATACAAATTATTATTATAGCTAATATTAATAATTTATTAGTCGCCTTTCACCCTAATACCTAAGGGCAGGTTACAGCAATTTAAAATACAACATTAAAAACCTACAATTATATAAAATGCTTTGTGTAAGCAGGGAGGTACTGGATAACTTCATTACAAAATTCAACGAAGTACACATTCAAAGAATAACTGTTTTGGTTCACATATTTGTAATGAGGTAGATTCCTGAATAAATTTCTCCCCCATCACTAGCCAGTAGAATAGATGAGTCACGTTAAAGATCATGAGGTCCCATTCCAAATCATGCTCCAGCAAACACATATCTCTGTGGAATATGGGACGCGACTGGCACTGTGGTCTAAACCACTGAGCTTCTTGGGCTTGCCGATCAGAAGGTCAGCGGTTCAAATCTGCACAATGGGGTGAGCTCCTGTTGCTCTAGCCTAGCAGTTTGAAAGCACGCCAGTGCAAGTAGATAAATAGGTACCACTGTGGCGGGAAGGTAAACGGTGTTTGCTTTCGTCATGGTGTCCCGTTGCACCAGAAGCGATCTAGTCATGCTGGCCACATGACCCGGAAAGCTGTTTGTGGACAAACGCCAGCTCCCTCGGCCTGAAAGCGAGATGAGCACGGCAACCCCATAGTTGCCTTTGACGGGACCTAACCATCCAGGGGTCCTTTACCTTTTTTTTTTTTTTTACCTTTTTATCTCTGTGGATCATGTCACCTACATCCTCATTTGTGCTGCTATATAGAGAACCTCTCCCCTGACTCTTGTGGGAAGTTTTAGACATTGTTGAATCACTTCCATAACAGATTTAGGCAGTGCAAAGAGGGAATGAGAGAGGGGGATTATTCCATTGTGCAAGAAGAAATCCATGCGCTAATGGAACCTTAGCACTATGTTGAATACAACTTCGGATCTGGAAAAGAGACGCCCAGAAGATGTTCATATGGACAACAGGCTTCACAGCATTATTGAACTTTGCAAGGCACATGGAAGCACCACACAGATGTGCTGATTTTTTTCTCCATATACAGAGCAGACGTAGGTTGTTCTGGGCTGGTTGTGGGCAGCAAAGCACATTCACTAGATTGGTCCACGGGTGGTTAAGTCCACAGCCCCCTTCTCTGCAATGGGGGTGTCGACAATGCCCCGAAAGCCACACCAAAGTTATGCATCCTTAACACTCCATCATGGATAAAGCAACCGTGCTGATTTTGCTTAGACGCTTCCTCAATATGCAATGGCACAGGCTGTGTTTTAGTACATGAGAATAACTGCCGAAGTGCCAGTGATACAACTTAACAGAAGGAGAAAAATGGAGCAAAAAGAAAAGAAAGGTGAACGCTCCAACAGTTTGATTTCTTCTGGTGTTAAACGGGAACTCTATCACAGTTACGTAAGGGAGAGGGTGACCCACTGTTGCTGAGAGCATTTCCCGGGCCTGTAAATACACTGAAGAGCCCTGTTGGAGCCTTCACACAATAAGCCACAAGGACTTCAAAGGGCTGCCGTATTCTTTCCTGAGAACAATAAGCACACAAAGCAACCTTGTTTATCCAAAGAGCTCAGGTAACACCCAAAAACCTTCTGATAAATAGAGTGTAGGATGAAGGAGCAAACTGACCACCTGGCTTTGAAAAGGCTGCCCTTGGAGGATTGCTAAGTCTTTTCACTTGTTGAAATCCCAAAGGGCATCACTTTTAAAGTCCTGTTACCAGCGCTCTCTCTCTCTCTCTCTCTCTCTCTCTCTCTCTCTCTCTCTCTCTCTGACTTTTGAATAGATGCATTCTCAACCCCTTCTGTGCTTCAAGGAATCTGCCATTACAGCTTGCAGGGCTGTCATGTCCTCCAGCCACTACAGCCTATTCTCAAAGATGTTTCCACCAGCGCGACAACGTTACGCAGGGTGGATATTTTTTAGTCACAATCTACAGTACTTAATATAACAGTTGCATATCCTCACTTGTAATAAAATCACAGTTTGCTTCTGGTAATGTCCCTTTCATTTACACCATATCAATTTAGGTCAACAAAAACAAAACACCACCTGAATACATCTTATCTGAGCTGAAAACTTCTCCTTTGATTATTTGTTGGCTGGGTATGAAATGAAAGCCTCCTGACAAAATCCTGGAAGAAAAGGAATTTCTTTGAGTTTTTCAAGAAGGGATTAATACTTGCATTACACGGTGTTGTAATGAGTTTCCCATATTTTCTTGATTTTTAAAAAAACTTTTTTGCTCTTGCACATAGCATTGCAAGGCTCTCTTTGCAGAGTCTTGATGGGTGCACAGTTGGATCTGTGGGGCTCTCATCTTGACGGACAGGGTGCTAGAAAGGAAGGACCATGGCTTACTGATAGAGCACACACTTTGTAGACAGACGGTCCTATGTTCAGCCCCTGATGTCTCCAGGTAGGGCTGGGGGAAATCACATCTGAAATCCTGGAGAAGTGCCGACAATACCAAGCTAGGTGAGCGAATGGTCTTACTTGTTATACAGAAGCTTCCTATAGTCCCAATAAACTGCTGCTGTGTTTTGATGATGCTCTCTTGAGCATGAGTTCAGGAGGAATTAATCCTGCCCTGTTCCTCTTAAGGCAGTACTTATAAACACCATCTCCAACTATGTGGCATTTGCCCTCCTAGTGACATCATGCTGGGTCATAAGGAAAGGGTTAAATGAGTGTGAAGTGATTGGCCAATGGGAACCCAAGGGGAGGAGTTAGAGTTGGAGTTAGAGTTAGAATTAGTGTTGTTAAGGTGTCAGTCAGGTGTTAGAGAAGAGAGAGGGAGGATAAGTCTGTGGGTTGGGATAGTTTGATGTGAGTGAGAGAATCTGTTAAGAGGAGTCAGATAGACAGTTGGTATAATCAGTTAGAAGTTATTAGGAAGGTATAGGCCGGTAAAGAAACTAAGATTAAGAAACTGACAAGAAAAATTATCTGAAACAGCAAACTTGTTAATGCTTATAAAATAAACTTGTTTATTTGAATTAATGTTAACAACTGTCCGGACTCCGTGTGTGGCAGCTGGGAAGCAATCACAGTGGTGGCACAGGGATCAATAGACCGTCAAACATCCGGGAACCCTGTGTGATCGCCACAAACTCCTCAAAAGATTCCATCAACAATGTCTCCGAAAAATTTTATGAATCACTTGGGAAGACAGGCGAACTGATGCCAGTGTACTGGAAGAAGCAAATATCACCAGTGTCACAGCAATGATTCTTCAACATCAGCTTCGTTGGCCTGGTCATGTTGTACGGATGCCTGATTATCGTCTTCCAAAGAAACTACTCTATTCCGGACTTAAAAATGGAAAGTGTAATGCTGGTGGTCAACAAAAGAGGTTTAAAGACTCTCTCAAGGCTAATCTAAAAGAATGTGGCATTAACAACAACCACTGGCCTGCGAGTGCTCCAATTGGAAAACAGCCTTTACCAAAGGTGTCATGGGCTTTGAAGACGCTCAGACTCAGGATGAAAGGGAGAAACGTGCTAAGAGAAAGGCATGCTTTGCAAACCCTCACTGTGATCAACTCCTGCCCGGAAACCAATGTCCCCACTGTGGAAGGATGTGTGGATCCAGAACTGGCCTCCACAGTGACTTGTGGACCCACTGTTAAAACCGTGTTCATGGAAGGCAATTGTACTCAGCTACGAGTGATTGCCAAAGAGAAGAGAGACTGATATTAGTTTCTCCATAGCACAGATATTTGTATGCCAAGGACTTTCTGCTCATGACTCCATGCAAGCCCCGTTGGGGAGGAACTTCATATGTAATGGTCCCATGTTTAATCCCTGGCATCTCCAGTTAAAAAAGGAACAGGGTGAAGGTGGTATGAAACATATCTGATTGGAGATCCCAGAAAATCACTGCCTCTCAGTGATGACAATCTTGGGCAAGATGGGCCAATAATTCTGCATACCCACCTGTGGAACACATGATTTTGTCCAGGAAGAAAAGCATAAAAATAGACTCAGGCAGGCTGAAGTCAAAAAGTTTCAGCAATGCTGCATTAAGAAGGATGGACTGGGGGCAATAACATCAGCCTCTGCGATATTTCTTTACTACTCCCTGCTCAGTTTCTGTTTGGGGTTGGCAAAACTGTGGGCTTTAAACATGATGCAGCCTCTTCACTTCACACATAAAGATATTGCGTGTGGGGCATGGTGCCCTGAACTTGTCCAACCCAGCAAGAATCTGCAGGAAAAATTAGCTCATCCTTGACTGCATACCATCACATCGACTTAACAAGGCATGGCAGCAGGAGGAGAAAACTGCAAACGTCCAACAGTTTCCTCATGCAACTTTCCTCATGTATATTCCCACGGCAACAATCTAAACAGTGAATAAACCCCCTTTTTTGTAAAAAAGCAAAGATAGGAAGCAACCTGTGCGTTAGTGAAACAGAGGCCGTGCAACAGAGGGGGCAACACATTGCTGTACAACCAAAGAGAGCTGAGCTCTTCTGGACTCTTTTCTTCTTTGGCGATCACTCGTAGCCAAGTAAGATTATCTTCCATAAACATGGTTTTAACAGTGAATCTGTAAGTGATTGCGGTGGCCAATTCTGGATCCACGTGTCCTTCCACAGTGGGGACATAGGTTTCTGGGCGGGAGTTGATCATGGTGAGGGTTTGCCAAGCGTGCCTTCCTCTTAGCACATTTCTCCCTTTCATCCTGAGTCCAAGGGTCTTCAAAACCCATGACATCTTTGGTAAAGGCTGTTCTACAATTGGAGCACTCGCGGGCCAGTGTTTCTCAGTTGTCAGTGTTTATGCTACATTTTTAATATTTGCCTTGAGAGAGTCTTTAAACCTCTTTTGTTGACCACCAGCATTATGCTTACCATTCTTAAGTACAGAATAGAGTATTTGATTTGGCAGACGATAATCAGGCATCTGCACAACATGACCAGTCCAACGAAATTGATGTTGAAGAATCATTGCTTTCACACTGGTGATCTTTTCTTCTTCCAGTACACTGGCATTCGCTCACAAGGGTCATAGGAACGTGCGAGCCCACTCACAACGACAAGGTGAAGATCCATTGAGTGAGCTGGCCTCTTTTACCAGATCATCAGCAAAGGAACTCTGTACCACAGAGTTGGTATATATCAGGGTTGCCTAATCTGTGACTGTCTAGATGTTATTGGACTACACCTCCCATCCAGGACAGCCAGTGGGGAGGGATGCTCCTTTGTCTCTGGCCTCCCGTCAGCCACATCACCGTGCTTACCAAGAGGAGCAAGGCAGTGAGCAGACCGCTGCGGTGCAAGCACAGTGGCAGGATTGCTGCATTTGCTCTGCTGCAGCACTTGCACTGTGCTGACCTCCCAGCCGCCTTGCTCTCTCTTTCCCAGAAAGCACAGCAACACAACTGATGGGAGACCAGGTGCGCAGTAGCATCTCTCCCTTGCCAGTCAGCCATGCTCCCACTATCCTTCACAATTGGACATGCTGGCTGAGACTGATGGGAGCTGTAGTCCAGCAATGTCTAGAGGGCACCAGATTCCATGCTGTTGCTTTAAATCCACATGACCCCCAAATATATGTGGGGTGGGGTGGGGCTAGGGAAGGAGAAGGAGAAGGAGAAGAAGGAGGAGAAGGAGAAGGAGAAGGAGAAGGAGGAGGAGAAGGAGAAGGAGAAGGAGAAGGAGAAGGAGAAGGAGAAGGAGAAGGAGAAGGAGAAGGAGAAGGAGAAGGAGAAGGAGAAGGAGAAGGAGAAGGTAGGGGGAGATAATATTTAACTGAGCATCAAGCATAAGCAATAGCAAAGACCTATGCCTATATTTATTTTAGGATTCCATGGGAATAGGCAAGATATTAGAATCTGAGCAGATTACAGCCACTCTCGTGTCATGACACCAGGACATGACATCATTAAACATTTTAGTTAGTTTTGACTGAAAGGGACTAGAAAGCAAGCATATTATCCCATGGTGCTTTTTTAAAGTATACTGTATCTCTTGTCTTTATCTCAGCCTGGTGCACTATGGGAATCTCCTAATACAGGATGATATCACAGTTTACATAAGAAAGCACCGGAAAGTGAAATTCCAAGAATCAGGGAGTCCCACTCTTAACTGTGGAAGTTGCTCCTCCTGTGGCTTCGAGTCAGCCTCTTAGTGTTAATGTAACCTATTTTTTTGTGGTTTAATAAATCACATACTTCTGCTTATGTAATGACTCAGAGTGAGTGATTGTGTTCTCTGTTGGCCCAGAGGTGGTGTGATCACATCCCGGCACAGCGCAGCAATGGAAAGCAATGGTTGCAACTGGAACCCTTTCAGACAGGCCGGGGCGTGCAGAGGTGGCAAGGGCCTGGTTTGGCTCGGAAAAGTTTAGTAGTTCCAGATGGATTTGTTTACAAAATATAAAACTTTCTTTTCTTTTTAAAATCAGCTTATGGCAACGTTTCCCTTTCCTCCCCCGCACCCCACAACAGAGGTACGAGGACCCATCTGTGGATTTCTGACGACCGAACCTGAGTAATAAAGCCATGTTTTCTCCTTCTTAATAAACTTTTCCAAGGACAATTACCTGCCGGAATTCTAATATCCATTAAAACTCAGCGCTGAATCGTGAAGTCACTCGCTGCCGGGTGCCAAAGTTTATTCCCTTACACTAGTAGTGAAATCTGAAGCGGCTGGCTACAGTGTACACCCCCTTCAATTAAACAGCTTGCCCATTGCAGTAAAAGTCCCTCCAGTTCGTTTCTGTTGGCGGCAAACAGCCTGACAGAATAATTTTTAAAACTTCGCTGTGTTGTAAGCTGCGTAATTATCTGTGGTGCTACCCACCCACCCCCCTCCAGCATATTCATGCTGTTCTCTCCCATGCTGCTCTCAGAAGTAGGAGCTGAGGAAAGCCTAAATTCCCACTGCTAGGATCAAGTGAAATCTGGAGACAGTCCTGGATTACCTCAACTTGTAATGTGGACAAGGCCTATGAAATTCAGATGTGGGCCAGAACACAAGGAGCATATCGTGGGCAAGTTTCCAGAAGGCGAACTACAGGAAACAAGAGATGTTTAAAAGCTGGACACATGCTACGTATTATTCTGTGCCAACCAGTGGCATTTTAGCCTAGCCTTTCCTAACACATATGCACAGAAGGGCGGTTTTCTCTGTAACAGGGGCAGCTAAACCTTGTTGGCCTGGAGGCCACATCCATACTTGGCTGTCATACCCACCATACACATGAAATGATCACGAGGGGGCTATTTGCGTTGTTAAAAAAATACCAATACAAAAACCTGTTGCCGACAACCTGCTTGCAATAGCTCAGCGACCCTTTGGCAGATTGAATCCCCGCCAAAAGCAAACCGTATTTCTAGGACTCGAAATTAGTGTAAGGCAACAACTTTTCCTTTAGCAAATGCCCAGAGTTCATTGATTGCTCGTAAACCTGATTAATGAAAAAAGGTGACCACAGTTCCTGCATCAGTGGGACCATAAAACAGCCTGCAGTGACAATAGAGTTTTGACCCATTTACACAACGAGTAACGGAAATGGATAAGATCTATACATCACATGCCTGGACATTCTGTTTGTATTTTGAGGGCATTTTTACTAGCAGGAGGCAAAGGGGGGGGGGAAGATTTGTTTCCATACAGTCTTCCCACTGTGACCCACAGAAAAGAAAATTATATCCTTGGGATGGAGGTGGGTCAAGGAAGTCTATCGTGTAGGGAATAGAATGTCTCCCCTGCTCATGCAATGAAATTATCCTCCATCAAAAATCACTTTGATGGTGTTGCATTCAGAATGTTTACCAAACATTTTTCAAAAGGGCTCCTGAGGGGTTTTTCCCAGTTATGGAAAAGTTGGTTTTCTTCTTCAGCAAGCTACCGACCAGTGCAGGCTAGATTATTAGGACAACTATGGCATGGCCTTCTCCTTAACAGCTAATCAACTTCTCAGCAGTACAGTGGTACCTTGCGTTAAGAACTTAATTCGTTCTGCAGGTTTGTTCTTAACCTGAAACTGTTCTTAACCTGAGGTATCACTTCAGCTAATGGGGCCTTCTGCTGCTGCTGCGCTGTCACCACACAATTTCTGTTCTCATCCTGAAGCAAAGTTCTTAACCCGAGGTACTATTTCTGGGTTAGTGGAGTCTGTAACCTGAAGCATCTGTAACCTGAAGCATCTGTAACCTGAGGTACCACTGTAATCTCATACCCTCCAACATTTCTCTGAAGAAAATAGGGAAATCCTATTCCATAATGATAATTTTACTATTTATACCCCACACATCTTACTGGGTTGCCCCAGCAGCTTCCAACATATAAAAATAATAATAAAACGTTAAACATTAAAAAACAACAACCCTTCCCTATACAGGATTGCCTTCAGATAGCTTGGGAACTGAATAACTCCATACCCTCCAACCTTCAATGAAAATAGGGTGTCCTAAGGAATAGTGAGACATTCTGGGATCAAATCAGAAACCGGGACACCTTCTCTAAATCTGGAATGCCCCTGGAAAATAGGGACACTTGGAGGGTCTGCAGTCCCAAGCTGCACCCACTTTCCACACCCCTTTCCTTGCTCATGAGTAGCCACAGCTTCTCAGGAAACTGTCAAGACACCCCCATCTCTTTTGTAATAGGGCCATATGAACCTACCCGGACCCTGAAATCATCTTCTGAGGCCCTTCTTTGTGTGCCTCCTCCTCAAGAGGTCCTGAGGGTGGCAACATGAGAATGTGCCTTCTCTGCAGCGGCTCCCCATCTGTAGAATACTCTCCCCAGGGAAGTTCGCCTGGCACCTTCATTATACACCTTTAGGCACCTTTATGTTGATCTTTTCTGTGAACTGCCCTGAGACCTCCAGGTATAGGGTGGTAAAGTAAAGGTAAAGGTACCCCTGACCATTAGGTCCAGTTGTGACCGACTCTGGGGTACAGCACTCATCTCGCTTTATTGGCCGAGGGAGCCGGCGTACAGCTTCCGGGCCATGTGGCCAGCATGACTAAGCTGCTTCTGGCGAACCAGAACAGCGCATGGAAATGCCGTTTACCTTCGCGCCGGAGCGGTACCTATTTATCTACTTGCACTTTGACGTGCTTTCAAACTGGTATGTTGGCAGGAGCAGGGACCAAGCAACGGGAGCTCACCCCGTCACGGGGATTCGAATCGCCGACCTTCTAATTGGCAAGTCCCAGGCTCTGTGGTTTAACCCACAGCGCCACCCACATCCTATAGGGTGCTATATAAGTGCAATAAAGAAGAAGAAGAAGAAGAAGAAGAAGAAGAAGAAGAAGAAGAAGAAGAAGAAGAAGAAGAAGACCACCTGCTATTTAACTCTGCTTGCTTGTGTGAGTAGTGTGCCTTCTGTCAGCCTATTAGTTCCTGTCCTTTTCCCAGCCTGATTGTCTTCAGAGCATCAGTGCTACCACAGAGAAGTCCCTGCAGTTCCAAACATAGAGTCCCCTTTTTGGGAAGCGGCACATCTGGAATGTTGAGAAAATGCACAAGCTGAGAGAAAACAATGGTTGCCATGTGGAGGTGTGCTCATTCACAAAATGGCTGCTGTGATGGCAGTGGCCAAGCATGAAACACCCTTTTCACAGAAGGATGAGGGTTAAATAATATTTCCTAAGAACCTGAGTGCACATCCAAGATGGCCGAGTCTCTCAAAAACAGCGCCAAAGACCTGCAAATTGCCCCCTGCAATGTTTGGTGGTGGAAATTCTGCATTTCCAGGTAGGCAAAAAATGAGCCCTCCCACTGAAGTTAGTGGGACATGTTTCTGTGTAGACCTAAACAGGATTGTTCTGTCTGTCTTATTTTTACTCACTCGCATCTCCACATCCTCTCACTTTTCTTCAGGGCCAGCAAAACCAGCTCACTCAAGGATACACTTTTAAGGGATTCCCAGGTTGAATAATGCATGTGCTGCAAATCTTACATTCTAGGAAAGTATCAATCAATCTTTCGGAACATTGGTAGATTAACGAAGACTTTGAAATGAATATTTCAAATGAATATTTCAAAGTGAGCGCAACACTCTTTCCCCTTATTCGAAAAGTGAAATGTAATTGAAAGATTCCATTAAAAGGAAGTTATTTCTTAAATTTTTATTATACCAGGGGGCGTGTGTGAGAAATTGTATATAAATGTGTGTGAGAGAGAGAGAATGGAAGAGATACGAGCAGTGTTACTAAATTGCCTCTTCTCCTATGTCCTGATTCTAATGAACATTTTGATACTGTCTTATTAATTCTTTTGCAATCAAATTGCAGTAAGGAGATGATCCAAGAAGACCCACAAGAACAAAATGCAGAAAGATTTATAAATTATGAGTCCTGGCACTTCACATGGAGGCCTGTCGAAAATGCAATTAGGCTTGAATTGAGAATCAAAAGTATTTTCACATGTTAACACAGCTGTGAAGACTGTTTGCAGTGAAACAGCTGGTTTCAAGTTTCATCCCGATCTTAAAACAACCCTCTTTTCTTCATATTGAGAGCAGGAGTTTCAGTATCTTGGATTGATGGATTTGTATTTGTTAAACCAGACTAATTTCTTTTGACAATGATACTCATCACCCAAGTTGTGTGTGGGTGTTTTCTAAACACACTTACTTCAGTCTTACCCAAGTTATGTGTGGGTGTTTTTTAAACACACTTACCACTTTACCACCTTCTCTCTTATGTGATGCATCCCACTGATTCATGTTGATAACTAGGCTTATGATAATAGCTTTTATTGTACTTTACAGTTAATCCAATTTCCTGATCCAATTCACTAACCCTTCCCCAACCTGGTGCCCTACAGACTATGTTGGATAACAATTCCCTTTATTCCTGACCATTGACCATACTGGCTGGGGCTGATGGGAACCTTTAACAGGACCCAGTTGGAGGAAACTGAGTAATCAGAATAGCAGAAGCCTGCGGAAGTGGCACTTCAGATTTACCCTAAAATTCCAAACTTCAGAAAGAACCATCTGCCAACTACAGATAATACAAATCAAATAAATAAATAAATAAATAAATAAATAAATACATACATACATACATACATACATTAGGAATGCCTATTGAATTCTTCCCACCCTAATTCCTTCCAGGATTTTGAAGTATGGAAGCCTTGTTTCCAGAACCACAGTGCTGCAATACTGAGTCATTAGGCGCTCTGTTTAATTTCCTAGACTTCATTCAAACTACCATGCTCATTCAGCATGAAAAAGATCACTTTGCACCTTTCTGTTTCTTATAGGATGCCAAATGTATGCCAGCACAGGATATCAGGGACTGGCTGGACACTGAAGAGAAGGCAGGTTGGAGACTGAAATACATGCCTCTTCCTAACTTGTAAATGTACTACTTTTGACAATAAAATATGTTTCCAAGCACAATTCCAAGTATTGGTGCTGATCTTAAAGCCCTAAACGGCCTCGGTCCAGTATACCTGAAGGAACATCTCCACCCCCATCATTCAGCCCAGACACTGAGGTCCAGCTTCAAGGGCCTTCTGGCGGTTCTCTCACTGCAAGAAGTGAGGTTGCAGGGAACCAGGCAGAGGGCCTTCTGGGTAGTGGCGCCCACCCTGTGGAACGCCCTCCAATCAGATGTCAAGGAAATAAACAGCAATCTGTCTTTTAGAAGACATCTGAAGGCAGCCCTGTTTAGGGAAGTTTTTAATGACTGGTGTTTTAATGTATTTTTAATCTCCTGTTGGAAGCCACCCAGAGTAGCTGAGGAAACTCTGTCAGATGGGTGGGGTATAATAAATTGTTGTTGTTGGTGGTGGTGGTGGTGTTGTTATAAAGTAGGGCTGCCATTTGTCTAGACATAGCCAGGATTCGTTTGTTGAAAAAAGCTTAACAACTTTGGCCCAAAGGAAAGGAAAGGAATCTTAATATGGTTGCATGATGGCACAAATATTCCTTTGGTGCAGAACTAATAATAAAATAATTTTATTTTTTATACCCTGCCCATCTGGCTGGGTTTCCTCACCCACTCTACATAGAACTACTCCAGACATAAGGCCTCAGACCTTACTCCCAGATAAGTGGCTAGAGGACTACAGCCTTAATCAAAATGCACATGTGCTGGACATGCACTGGCAGCCCATTCAAAGATCAAGAAGCAAACTGAAAACCAGGGATGGAGCATCCGTTTTGTTGCTTGAGCAAAATGGGAATGTGCCACCACCCTGCTACTGGCAACACCCCAGTCCCCTTGCATTGCATGGCAGTACCCATGAAACATGGGCAGTGGTCCCATCTTCCAGTGAGAGCCTGCAAAATATTGATGAAAACTGGTGCTGTTGCCACCACGGCTTCTCCAGATGCAGCAGGGTGGGCGAGATGCTTGAGGTGGCCGCCTTACCTAGCCTCATGGGCAGGCCAGACCTGCTGAAAACTGTGGCACACTCACATGTCCCAATTCCAAAATTCAAGGCAGAGACATCTGGAAGTCCAAGCCCACAGAGTAATGGGAATGGAATGAAGAAAACCCCAGCACTCCTATATTGGCATTCCTACTCCCCCATCTTTCTTTAGTCATTGTTTCATGCTAAATAACAACAACATATCCTCCAACATTTCCCTGATGAAAATAGGGACATCCTATTCCACAAGAACAACAACAACAATTTTATTTATACTCTGCCCACCTGACTGGGTTGCTCCAGGCACTCTGGGTGGCTTACAACATATATAAAAACATAATAAAACATTAAATATTTTTTTTAAAAAAACTTTCCTAAAAAAGGTTGCCTTCAGATGTCTTCTAAAGGTTGTATAGTTACAAATCTCCTTGGCTTGGGAGTTGCATAACTCCATACCCTCTCTGATGAAAATAGGGACGTCCTAAGGAAAAGTGGGGCATTGTGGGATAAAATCAGAAACTGGGACGGCTTCTGTAAATCTTGGACTGTCCCTGGAAAGTAGGCACACTTGGAGGGTTTGTTGTTGTTGTTGTTGTTGTGGTTGTTGTATTTGTATTTGTACCCTGCCTATCTGACATAATAAAACGTCACACATTAAAACTTTCCCTATACAGGGCTGCCTTCAGATGTCTTGTATAGTTGTTGTATAGTTGCTTATCTCTATGACATCTAATGGGAAGGTATTCCACAGGGTGGGCACCACTACCAAGAAAGCCCTCTGCCTGGTTCCCTGTAACCTCACTACTTGCGATGTGGAAACTGCCTGAGGCCCTCAGAGCCGGATCTCAGTGTCCAGGCTGAACAGCAGGGGTGGAGACACTCCTTCAGGTATGTAAGGCCGAGGCTGTTTAGGGCTCTAAAAGTCAGCACCAACACTTTGAATTGTGCTTGGAAACGTATATAACATGTTGGTATCCCCGATCCCCAGCCTGCCTCCAGCTATTGCTTCATGCTAAGATGCAGAAAGGAAGTGTTAATCTGATCCATCGCAGTTAGCAGCCCTAAAAATGCACCTCACCTGAAAGCCATGCTAATCTCAGAGGAATATTAGATGTTTCTGTTACA
The DNA here is from genome assembly GCF_964106915.1 of Podarcis gaigeae. Classification (NCBI taxonomy): domain Eukaryota; kingdom Metazoa; phylum Chordata; class Lepidosauria; order Squamata; family Lacertidae; genus Podarcis; species Podarcis gaigeae. The sequence continues at coordinate 14,543,569 of NC_139680.1, read as the reverse complement.
GTCCGACACTGAAAAGGGCCTGTTTTACTCCTTTCAAAGGGCTCAGAGCGACAGTAGGTTTGTTGTGTCCTGCAATGCACAGGAGAATAGATATGAATTACCAGGAATCTAGGAGGGCAACTTCTTGCGCACAGTGATTTATTTACTTATTTGCGCAGTGGATTTCCATCAGTCCACAAAACTAAAAGATATATCCCCAGCATTTCAGGGGCCAGTGGAAACAATAGCGGCCATAAAAATCTTTGGTGACTTCCCCTCGCTTGCTCGCTCATTCAACCCTTTCTTTTGGAAGAAGTTGCCCCCCACGTAAGCAGAAGCGAGAGAAGGGAAATTCACAAGAGAAAGCGGCAAGTGACAGCTTACGCGAAAGAACTGAAAATGAGCAGAAGGGGAGATAAAAGGGACGGCGAGAGAATGAGATTGCACAATGACATATTCTCCTATAAAACCACCTAATTCTCCTATTTGGTATTCATCACTGTCAGGAGCCATTGTGGGACCTGAATGAGGGCTTTATATTTAGCCTCATTATCAGCTCAATGATAGAGGGCAGACCATGCAAATGAAGTTCAGGACCATAGATATGTTGTTAAAATGCTGCAATTTGTCAGCATTTAGATAAACAAATGAGGGGCAAGCTGTGTCTGTGAAATGACCCATGGAGCACTTGTGGAATATTTTCTTTCCACTTGTTCACCAAAATATCTTCAGGGCTTCCGGCTTCTTAGAGATGTTTTTGTTCGGGCAAGTAAAACAACAACAGGAACACCTTTCTCCTTAAAAGAAAAACACCAAACTCCTAAACTTGCATTTTAAATTATGTTCGTGGGTGGGATCCAGAGCACCACTGGTGGTGTATTGCCTTTGCATTTGAATTTTTCAATTATCCCTTCCAGTGGCAACCCCCTAAAGCTTCCCAGATGCTATACATAGTTGGAGCCATTTAGAACTTCATCCCACAAGATGTGAGAGTCTATCACGGGAAATGAATATTGCCCCTCCTGCTTTCCACTTGTGTGTGGGAGAATCTGGGTGCCACCTCCCTCAAACAAGATGGCGGCAGCTCTCACTTTCTCTCTCCATTATTTTGTTGTAATTGAGCTTCATATGAGGAGAAGTTCCTCTCTCCAGGTTCTTATGGGGTCCCTCCCTCCGATACGTATCCCATATTCCAGACCTTTGTAGGTTCTGAGAAGAAGTCTGATTTCAGAATCTTGATTCTTGGTCGAGCAAATTTCATAGCACCATAAGGACTGTATTCCTTTTTCTGCCTCCCAATACCTCCATGTTGTTGTGGTGGTGCTGGTTGTCATCTCCTTCTCAAAGCTATTTTTCCAGTAATTTTTGTTTTATGGCTCACATTCACCTGATCTCTTTAACATACCCTCCAACTGTATTGTCTAACTAACACATTATGTATTTATTCCATTACTTGTGCTATTTGTATGAATTGGTATATATCTTCTGCATTCACCAGTAGAAAAAGGTCTTAGCTAAGTCCTACTGAAATTAATGGGCTATGGCTTAGCATCTCAGTGATCTTCCATCCAGATTTCCAAACAGTTCTATACTGACTTAAGCACCAGTAATTCTGCAGTGTTTGGTGTGTCAGGCCACTGAATGTATCCTACTTGTAAGCAAGGTTTCCTCAATTATGCAAAAAATACTTTAAAATAATATTACCAATAACAACAATAATATGTTTTATATGTATGGATTTGACTGGTACTATTTTGATATTAGAACTAAACATGTGCTAATCTGAAATTCAGACAACTGTAGCACTGGGGAGCTAGATTTGGAAAATGTAAAAAAGAGGAGGGGGCAGAGCAAATTGCCCTTTGGGTGTTAGAGAAAAATGGATTTTGAAGTTATAGATTCCTAAACTTGTCTTGGGAACTGCCCCAGGCCATCGGACCCCCCAGAAGTGACAAGCTCACGATGTCTGTCTATCTTTCCATAAGGATCTATTGTTTTGTTACAAGGAAAAATAAATGTACCTATCTTTATCTGGCAAATTTTGGAAGGTCTGCTATTAATGTCTCCAGCTCCTTTGCCTCGCGCGCAGCTGAAGTGACTTGAACATGCTTAAAGACATGAACAAAGGCCATTGAGTCAATTCTCTAGTTTCTTAAAGGGCTTTTAATGATGCCTTGAAAACCCGAACACCTTAGAAATCTAACTGAATGAATTGTAACACTCTCTGAAAAGCAAGATTAGGCTACAATAGGGTCTCAGTCAACTCTAGAAGCAGGCCTGCCTGAAAGCAGGCCTTCCTAGGATTATAAACAGCTGTTGAGCTACCTAATTCTTTCACAGCTTCCCCCCGCGTAGCTGGAAACTATGGTGGCATGGGATGGCCATCCATCTCAATCATTTTGTACAAAGCAGAGTCACTAAAGTCTCATTTGCAAGCCCTTTCTGTTTCTTGGCCAGCGTGCAGTCTTTTCTGCTCGTTTGAGGAGAATTATGTGGGCTTAATTAAGTGTAGTAACTTATTGGTAGCACAGCACCCGATCAAAGAGAGGTGCAGATGCGGGTGTCAAATGATGGGGCATCGCTGCTGTGAGGGAGACAAACCCGGGTGAGAAAACTATTCTGCATCACCCAAAAGGAGTTATTTGGGACTCAATTATCCCATTCATTGTGACTGTGGAGCACCAGATGGTTACAATGCAAAAGAGCTTTCCATGACCATAACATTACTCTGAACACTTTTTCTTCTTCTCCAGTTCACCATACAACAATTAGTTCCTTATTGGGTGTTTTGTTGAAATGAAGAAGCGGTGGCAAGGGAGGAGTAGGTTTGGGCTTCATGAACAGATTTAGTGCATCTACGGACAAAAAAAGGGAAGGCAGGGCGACGAATCAAAAGAAGAGATTGCAGCATGCCTCTGTTGTTTCGAAGGGCCCTTGGAGTAAGTGGCTTCACAGCTTATCTGGAATCCCCCTCCACAATGTGGGAGATGTAAAGTGTTTCTAATCTGACCGGCTGCTGTGCCGTCTGCCAAGACGTTTCCACCCAGCTGAGCAAGGTTCCTTCCCCCTATTTAATTCATTGAGTTGTCCTCAATAAAAATTAATTCCTTCTCATCAGCAGCATTCAAGCACACAGTGGGAACAAAACCAAATGAGCTCGTGAATATAGTGCTGGTCATTAAGCGGAGGCACCCAACTCCATCATGTTTTTTTGTTCTTCTTGTCCCCCTTGGGACTTGCGAAGACCTCACCATCCAACGAAAAGGGAAAATGCTCATTGATATCCACAAGAAGGACAGAGTTTCAACGGGGAAAATGAGCAGCAGGTTTTTTGAAATAAAAAAAATATATGAATGGGAGTAAATCCTTCTATACAGATCCTGTCCACAAAGTACAAGCTGTGAACTCCTGCCATGCTTGTGACCTGGGGCCTCCGGCTTATCCCATTCTGTCCGAAGCATTCTGTGAAGCTTAAGACTAGTTTGCGCCCATCCGCCAAAGTTATCCCCATTTGGAGTATATTCTAAACATTTTGTTACTTCAGCCTCTGGTGTATTCCCAATTGGTGTTTGCACTTATGCATTTCTTTTGGAAGCCAGAAACAATCTGTTTGCTTTAAGATTCCCACATTGTGCCCATATGGCACCCCATTTTCACATTTGTATCATCGTTCCCTCACCTCTTTTCTTTTCTTTTCTTTTTTCTTCTCTTCTCTTCTCTTCTCTTCTCTTCTCTTCTCTTTATACCATATTCAGCTGAACTGATGAGAAATGCCCATGATATGAGAATCAGGACAACTACTTTATCAATTCTGTCCTGTGTTGTGCTGTCTTCTCACAGCCAAAGGTAAAGTTATATGCTATCACTTTATAACTGATCAATTCATCTCGTGACTCCTACGATGCAATGGCCAGCTATATTAATAGCCCTAAAGTTAGAAATGGAAGCATTTCTAATTCTAGTTTCACTGGGTCCAAAACAAAGCCAGAATGGAAATACAGTGGTACCTCGAGTTACATACATTTCAGGTTACATATGTTTCAGGTTACAGACTCCGCTAACCCAGAAATAGTACCTCAGGTTAAGAACTTTGCTTCAGGATGAGAACAGAAATTATGCTCTAGTGGCGCGGTGGCAGCAGGAGGTCCCATTATCTAAAGTGGTGCTTCAGGTTAAGAACAGTTTCAGGTTAAGAATGGACCTCCGGAACGAATTAAGTACTTAACCCGAGGTACCACTGTATGGGGAACCGCCCCACCTGGAGCATAGATTCTCTGCAGCTTTTGAAAACAGTCCTTTTAACTTGTTTCACAAAGCCTTCCTTTAAGAGAATGGGATTTTTAGAATAGGAAAAAATATCGTTGAAAGAATGATGGCTACCACAGACCAAAGCAATAGTTGAGTTATAGATTACACTCATCTGACATACCCAGTTCTGCCTATCTTGGATTTCCCCTGATTCAGAGTGTTTTTAAAATATCATTACGATTCTCAAGTCACTGGGCAGCCGGGGGCTTCTCCCTTTGACTACTATAACCATGAGCAAGGCCTGGTGCTTACAGAGGTAAGGAGAAGTAATTCTTATTTCATTTTTAAAAGCTATTCATTAAAAGTAGATGAGGCTTTGAACTTAAAAAGAAGCAAATTCGATAAAGTGAAGGAAAATGAACCCTGATCTCTGCCAACTTTTATGTTTGATGTTGACTGGAACAAATACCAATGGAATAATAGAATTGTAGAGTCATGTAGTCCAAACCCCTGCAACAAAGAAATCTTTGCCCAACGTTGGGTTCAAACCCACGACCCTGACATTAAGGGCCTCATACTGTACCGGCTGAGCTACCCCAGAACATGAGCTCATATGCACTAAAATTCAGGCACTAAATTTCTGCTGGCTACCAAGAAATCACTGATGGTTCATTCATTTCTTTGAAACTCCACCTGGAAATATGCTGATCACTCTTCTCTTGCAATGAAGGCTGGCTGCAAGCCAAACCATACCTGTTGTTATGGTGAAAATTGTTTGTTGAACATACTGATGGTATAGATAATAATATATTTATGACTTTCCCATTCAAAACAACAGTACAGCTCTGATGGCGTCTGCTTGAAACCTGATTGTGTGGTTCCAAAGGCTGGCAGCCACATCCTATATTGGGGTTAGCCAAATAAAACTATATTTTGGTTTAAGTGCAGCTAGCTTTGAGGAAATGATGGTTAGGCTATTTGGGCCAGAGTTTATGTTGACTTTAAAACTGCAGCAGCCATGAGACAGAGCTCCTACCCCCAGCTTCAAAACAAAACAAAACAAAAGCTTTTCCAAGCAACATCTGTAGTAAGTTTTCAAGAAGTTAAGAAATGCAGAACACAATTCTGATTGTAACACTTGGGCTCTTATTGATCTCTCTGGGGTATTTAGCTCTCAGGTTCCTACTGCTTCTGCTATTTCTGTTACTTAACATTGATATTAAATACTCCTGCAGCCACTAACATCTTTTGCTAGTTACAACATGTTGAGCTGCCTAACACCAAGTAAGAACTTTGGCCCATAGGGATGGGTGAATATGTCAATTTTTGTTTATCTCTGTTTCTCATTTCTCCACTCTTAAGTTCAGTTCTTCAAATTTCCATATAAGTTTGTGATATATGTATACAGCTATCTCTATCCTCATGAAAATTCATTTTACTGCAAATTTCTCCTATTTTTTTGTATGCCTAACATTCACATTTTTGCAAAAGCAACTGCAAAGCCATTTCCCTTAACACAAATGCATGCTTTTCTAATATAAGGTTTTCTTTATTGATTTTATCCTACTATATGTAATCTGCTACACATTATTTGGCTGGAAAACTTCATTGCAAAATTCAGAGAAATACAATTTTTTAAAGGTTAGCTGTGCATCTGTTCAATCAATCCGTTTATGACGATCATAGACCAACATCTGTTTTCGTCTTCTTTTGGAAAGTAAAAGTTAGATAAGTTTGCCTTTAAATGCAAATCAATTCAAATTTCTCCTCCATTCCGATTGCTCCATCAGCTTGAGCATCATTTTCTCAAGGAGGAAGTAGCTCTCCAATATTTCAGTGACGGAGATGTCAGCATATGGTTGTGAAGCAGTGTTGTACCACTGAGCTACAGGTCCACAGGAACAGATTGGGATCTACTGGCTCTCAACAACAAAATAACTCCCTTTGCCAATAGCAGAAATGAAGAAAGTTGTGTGGGTTACCAGGAGTAGATTACTGAGTTGAAAGATTGCGAGTTCCATTCAGTTCTGGTGTACACATAAAATAAAGATTTCCGGTGTCAGAATTCTTAATTCTTAAGTGTTTTTCTTCTGCATCTCGCTCCAGTTCATGGTTCTTGGAGTTCTATCAAAAACCAAAGTAGATCTGGAAGTCTTCCCTCTCGGACAACACAATCACTACCTTAAGCCACTCACTTAGTTCTTCACTCCCTGTCCCTTCTTAGTTAGAGAACATATTTGGAACTGAGTAGTAATGTCAGCAGTTCTCTATAAAGTAGCAGTGCATTGTAAAGTACATCATAGGGGAGCTCAATTGCTCATAACTCACTCACACTCCTCCCCCCCCCCCCGGGAGGGGTGGAAGACAGGAGGTAGTGGAAGACAGGAGTGCCTGGCGTGCTCTGGTCCATGGGGTCACGAAGAGTCAAACACAACTAAATGACTAAACAACAACATGCATAATATATTCCGTAGTTGGATTCTGTGGATGCTGCATACAAGCTACCCCAAAAATGGCGTGCTGCAGATGTTTTGGATTAAAACTCCCATTATTAGTCATCACTGGCCATGCTGCCTGGGACTCATGAGGTTTAGACTCTAAAATGTTTGGAGGAAAGCTGCTGTATATTGTGCATAAAAAGGTAAAGGTAAAGGGACCGCTGACCATTAGGTCCAGTCATGGCCGACTCTGGGGTTGCGGCGCTCATCTTGCTTTATTGGCCGAGGGAGCCAGCTTAGACCTTCCGGGTCATGTGGCCAGCATGACTAAGCCTCTTCTGGCGAACCAGAGCAGCACACAGAAACACCATTTACCTTCCCACTGGAGCGGTACCTATTTATCTACTTGCACTTTGACGTGCTTTTAAACTGCTAGGTTGGCAGGAGCAGGAACCGAGCAACGGGAGCTCACCCCGTCACAGGGATTTGAACCGCCAACCTTCTGATCGGCAAGTCCTAGGCTCTGCAGTTTAACCCACAGTGCCACCCGTGTCCATATTGTGTATAGTGCATAGTATGCTATAATCACAAAGCTACAATGTGAAAGGGCTGAGGCTCAGTAGTAGGCACCTAGTTTAATCCTTGTCATCTTCAGGTAGGACTGGGAAGGACTTTCTCTCTGAAGTTTCAGAAATGCACTGTCAATTGCTGTAGATGACGCTGAGCTGGATCAACCAATGATCTGATTCAGAGTGATGAAGCTTCCTTTGTAGGGCTGTAAGAGAGATGGCTTTCTCCTCTTCACAATTGTTGCTGAGAGATGAGCTAAGGAGCAGGGCTCTGCCTACAATAGCTACAAGCTTTGCACCAACTTTGCTGAAGGCATATCCCAAGGGAACATGCAAATGGTTTCTTTTCGAAGGACACTTCTGCTCTCCATTTAACGAGCACTACAATTTTGATACAATTTTTAGAGGGACACGGGTGGCGCTGTGGGTTAAACCACAGAGCCTAGGACTTGCCGATCAGAAGGTCAGCGGTTCGAATCCCCGCAACGGGATGAGCTCCCATTGCTCGGTCCGTGCTCCTGCCAACCTAGCAGTTCGAAAGCACGTCAAAGTGCAAGTAGATAAATAGGTACCGCTACGGCGGGAAGGTAAACAGCGTTTCCGTGCGCTGTTCTGGTTCGCCGGAAGCGGCTTAGTCATGCTGGCCACATGACCCGGAAGCTGTACGCCGGCTCCCTTGGCCAGTAAAGCAAATGAGCACCGCAACACCAGAGTCGTCCGTGACTGGGCCTAATGGTCAGGGGTCCCTTTACCCTTTACCCTTTACCTTACAATTTTGATAGGCTTCTTTTGCTTTTTGCAGTTTAATTCTTTGATGAGAATACATTTCAAGTCCATTGCTTGAATTACAGGGCACTTAGCACTTCCCAAGGCAGTGGCAACACCAATTAAAATCCAGTTACCATTTTACGCTCCACATCTGCGATTAATGCATGAATTTAATTGAACCAATTCATTTCTAAATGTGTGTGTTTTTTCTTTGGGGGAGGGGGATTTCTGCCTTATTATTTTCAAATCCTCTGCATTTCCTGGAACACGGAGGAAGTCGGGGCGGGGGGAGAATCACACACAAAGACACACAAACTTTCCTGATGTACAATTATTTTTGACGTGGCTTGTAAACTCGGCTGTTGGAGGGGAAGGCCTTGTTGTTCTGCTTGCCCCTGAAGGTTTCCCTTGCTCCCTAAGGCCCCCTTTGGGGACCAGTTTCTGCCCCCAATCACTGTCTCTTGTTTGCCCTGACCTGTTGACAACAACACTTGATGATTTTTTTTTTTAAAAAAAAATACCCCGTTAAAGCTGGGGAAATGCATTTCCTGATACACTGCAGATGCTGGGCTTTAGCTGGGCTTTCACAGGGAATTCAGACTGTTTAAATAGGTTTAACCTTGTACTGAATTTCAAGGCCCACAAGGCTTGCTTCTCCCACCTCGACCCCCCAAAAACAAATTAATGAGAGAAAGCCCTTCCACCGCCGTTCACAGGGCACATGAAAAGAAACCTAACACAGCTCCCCTCGAGCACACACACATTCTCAATGCAAATTAAGCAATAATGATCAAGGCACCAAGTGTTTCCTGAGGATTAATAACTAACTGGGAGGAGATGATGACCCCCAGACTGTCATTAATCCCAGGAAAAGCCCTGTGTGAAGGTTGTTATTGCTAAGTAATCTCTAGTATGAGAGAAAAGCAGACTAAATGTGCAATTGGCTGAATATATAGAGCACTACACAGAAGTGGGGAAATCCAAAGTCTGTATGAATTGTACACCTTCTTCCCTCCTATGGATTTGACATGAGCTCACCCACAAGAGATATTTGAGGCCTTAAGATTACCTTGTGGAAATGCCAGGAAAGGAAATGTAATGAAATCTTGCCAGCAATGCATTGGATCTGTTGAGAACTAGGATGCCTATTATTTTAAGAGGACTCAAACATTGAAACCTGATGACACTGACTCTAGTCTGTGAATGCTTACGTCATAGTCTACTGTTCTACTTTATTTCAATGAAAGTGACAGTCAATGAAGTATTAAGGATCAGGAAGAAATCACTACCAAAAAGGGGGGGGGGGACTTGTGGTTTCTGGACAGGTGGAATTATCAAAAGGGACTTGGAGGGAAGTTAAGACAGTTTCAGTATGTTTGACCACATTTCTTAAGGTAGCTTTGCAGTGTATCTGTAGATCAGAGTTGTTAGGCTATAATCTTGTTCTGGATTTGTAGGGACTTCCCTGTACAGATGTTTGTGTGATGACAGAGGGAGAGAGAGGAGAGATGGGTTAATCTGCCAATTTTGGTTACTTTTAGGTTCTCATTTTTCCAGTTTTAAGTTCATTTCTCCAAATTTGCACATCAATTTGCATTTTTCAAAGTTCTTAAAAAATTGGCATTTTAGTGTAAATTGATTGATTGATTTCTATACTGCTGAATAGGTTTTTTAAAATATCTCTAGGATATGTACAAAAAACTGAAGCAGCAACAAACTATTGCAAAAATACAGAGTTACATATACAGTGGTATCTCGGGTTAAGTACTTAATTCATTCCGGAGGTCCGTTCTTAACCTGAGACTGTACTTAACCTGAAGCTCCTGAAGCAAAGTTCTTTTTTTTTTAAAAAAAAATATTTTTATTAATTTTAAGAAATACAGAAAAAAGAATAAAGGATAGTTATAAGAAAATAGAATAGAAGAATAACAAATTTCCATATTCTTTTTCCATCCAATCTAAAGGACTTCCCCGCATCCTCCAAACCCTGCGTTCCCTGTCATATAAAACATCAGCAATTTGTTAACTTATTTCAAAACTTATTGTATCTTCCATTTTATCATGTTCCCTTATTTCAATTTTACTATAACCCAATTCTTGTATGCTTTGTATTAAACACAATAAAGTTGTTTCATTATTTTACCTCTAAATTCTTGTGTCTTAATTTCCATTTCATTAACTTACATTTGCTGAAGCTAGAGTTTCCTAAAAGGTGCATTTTTTTTTAACATTCATACAGCTTATAGTGTTTTTTCAAATAGTCCTTAAACTTTTTCCAGTCCTCCTCGATTGTTTCTTCTCCCAAGTCTCGGATCCTGAAGCAAAGTTCTTAACCTGAAGCACTATTTCTGGGTTAGTTGAGTCTGTAACCTGAAGCGTATGTAACCCGAGGTACCACTGTAAAAATGTTACGTTAATGCAAAGTTGCTAATATATATAAATCAATGTCAGTTTATTTTCCTTCTAACACACCCTCCCTCACAGCCTCTGGGTTCTCACCCAGTGTCCAAACAAATTCACAGCTCACCCAGAAAAGCCTTACAAATGAGAAGAACTCCTAGAACAGCAGACATTGCCCTAGTCTCCCACTCTAGACTTGCTTTACCCTAATGTACACGTTTGTTTGCTGTTTTCCCTAATACACATATTTATTTGCAAAGCAATTTTGTCCAGGATTGTACATTTGTTCTTTCCACTAATATGCGTACTTCACCCTAGTATATGTATTTTTGTACACATTACTTGGCGGGGAAACTGCCTTGCAAAATTCAGGAAAGTGCAACTTTAGATGCATTGCTGTGTTTCAGTTCATACATTGTTTCAGAACGTGTGAATTAAGTAGGTTCACCTACTTAATGCAAATTGAATCAAACTTTCCCCCTCATCCCTAGCTGAGAGACACACATACAAACTTGGTTTGCCTTGGTTACAGAACGGCCAACATTATCTGAAATTACTTGGTATCTTGTGTCTTGGAATACAGTCAAACCTCGGTTTTCAAATGTCTTGGCTGCTGAACGTTTTGGAAGCTGAATGCTGAAAACCCAGAAGTGAATGCTTCAATTTTTGAACATGCCTCGGAAGTTGAACAGCTTATGAGACGTGTTTTTCATTCCCCCCCCCCCTAAACTTGCTGACAGCTTTTTGATCCTCGGTTTTTGAATGTTTTGGAAGTCAAATGGACTTCCAGAATGGATTACATTCAAAAACCAAGTTTCCACTGTACACCACAAATATTCCCTCTGTTATGCATCCATGGTTATACTTGTGGCTATCCTGCTAACATCCCCCTGGCACAACCGCTGCTACAACTGCCCTTCAGTATTCATTAATAGGTGCTGAGAATACAGCGCAGCAGAAAAGACCCCCCCCCCATCTACACATCTGCTCATGTAATACTTTTCTTATAGGATAAAGTGAGTATTGTCTTTTTATGTGGAAGAAACGAAAGTGGGATGGTTGGTTTAGCAAAATGTAATGATCATTCAGAATCAATCCCCCACTCCCCACCCACCTCAGCTCCATTCTGCAAGAGCACCTCCTCGGTCTAAAGTTTCATGCTGGCCTATTTCTTATTAGCAATGCTAAGCTGGCATCAAGGGGCTATCATCTGTCGAAACATCAGCAGGAGGAACAATTGACAAAGCAACCACTTGAGAATGTTGAGTAAACTGGGTAAAATGAAGTGAAAGAGGTTAATGTGCAACCTGGCACACAGTGCCAACCCAAGCCGTGAGAACCACTTATGTGATAATTGGTCCCTCACAATATCTTCTGCTCTGTAAAACATTGTCTTGGGCTTGTCTTTCAGCACAGGAACTGATCTCTTTGAGACACGCTGAAATGAAAACCAGCTACCCCGAGCTCCCGCCCTCTCCCAGGTAGGAATTCAGGTGGGAAAACCTGTGCCTTTTGAGCATCTACAAGCTGTTTCGGGTAATTTCAGGTTAGTGCAGCATCAACGTGTGCGATAAAGAAGCATATACATGAATGAGAAACCATTCCGGATTTAGGCCAGAAACAAACGTTGCACTTTTGGTGCCTATTAGATCTTCTCATTCAAAGTCCAAAAATAAGTTTTATGATAGATGCAACCCAACTTTTTCTTCTGTGCATAAACACACACACACACACACACACACAGAGAGAGAGAGAGAGAGAGAGAGAGAGAGAGAGGTATTACAGTTAGAAAAGCATTTTACAAAACTTACTAATGAACTGAGGATTTACAAACTGCTTCCTCAAAAATGCTTCTAAAGCAATGACCAACAAAAATAGCAAAAGAACACCATATATAGTAACACACACCTACACACACCATGCCTTGCAGTATAAAAACTGTATCTTAAAGCATCAATCTAAAAGATTCCAGATTATAGAATATAAAAATGGTGAGCGGAATTCAGGTATATGTTTATTTATGGATCATCCATATTATGATTCTGCTTTCAAAAATGAATAATGGACATTGTTCTACAATACGTTTTCATTATGCTACGTTCTTTGAACCTTTGTCTTAATTTGGACAATTGTTGGACTCTGCCAGTCCATTAATTTACATGTAGGTATTTATGAATTTCTTCTTTTTTGCTATTTTAAGTTTGGCAGCAGTTAGACGGTTTGATATGCAGGATCCATGCACTTTTGGTCAAAAAAGTACTGTTGCATTGGTATGTACCTTGATCATTCTAAGGACCAACTTCTTAACCTGGCTCATGTCTGCATGGCAAGACATGCCCACCACATAGGTAAGCAATTTGCTGTGGGCAAATTTCCCTGCCAACAAGCTTGTTTTATTTTCACTTTGTAGATCTTGTTCACCGTGTTTGGTTTGAGATGCCAACAGTATAATATCTTGCAATAGTTTCCCCTTAAATTTAAACCATACACTTCATTGCTTCACCTGAGAAATCTGCATCACATTCTTCTTTTGTAATTATTGATCCTTGCATCACTTCCACCTTATTTGAATTCAAAGTCTGGCTACCCTTAATGTGTTAAAAGCAGCTATGCATAAGCCAAGAATTTACCACCGTCAGAATACCAACCAGATAAATTGGAGGAGAGGAGGAACATTCTTTTCCAGTCTGGATAAAACTTTCAGCTGGAGAAGAATGTGCGGGTCATAATGCCCACCTCGCATTCGAGGTGTGCATTGCAAGTGCTTAATTCGTAAGGGTCTTATTTCCAAAACCAGAAGCACAAACCTCCGCACATCATTATTTGAAAAGCACATTTCCCATGACATCCATAGATCAGTCTTTTAGTGACTCAATTCCCCCCTGAAACTAACCTGCAAGTATGTGTAGCTGAACTTCAACACATATACTTTCTGTGTTACCCTTGCCTCTGTAGTCCACCCACCACTCTATTGCTGTCTCTTAGTTTAATTTTAGCGTCCCACTCAATACACGCAGATAGAAGCTCTTACTTGGAAATAGGAAAGAGATACTTATTTAGGCAAGTAACTGTTCCGTAGCAGGTGCAGTACATGTTCCGTAGCAGACACAGTGCTCAGGACTCATGATTCATGAGTTAAAGAGCAAGGCAAGAAGTTCAAAACTGGAAGGAAGCAACGAAGATATCCCAACAAGTTTCCCCAACCCTCCCACTCTCTTGCCTTGCAGGAATATCAAGATTGCAAGCACGCACTCAGTCAAGGAAAGTGGGTTTGCTCCCCCTCACAGATCTAGGTAACAAGACTGCACCCTCCCCCTTCAGAATCCCCACTTGGCTGGTCAAAGACCTCCCAAGAGGCTCTCCACTCTGCAGGAGTGTTGTGGGAGGAGACAGCCAGCATCCCTGCTCACCCTTCTAAACTGACTAGGGATGGAATGAGGAGATACCTCCCAACCAAGGCTCCCACAATTCAGTCTGCTATCTGCTTCTTCCTCCTCCTCCTCCCATCCGAGCCTGCCAGCTCAAGCCCAGTCACAACAGTGCTGCTGGGCACATGACATTTAGATGGTAAACTCCTCAGGGCAGGGAACTACCTTGGTTGTTTATGAACAATAGCACAATATCTGTCTGTGACAGAGAGAGGCCATGTGCTTGGGCTACACCACCCATCAGGCCCTGTCAGCATAGCCCATAGTCAGGGATGATGGTAGTTGTAGGCTCACAACATCTGGGAGGCACCACATGAGCTGCCCCTGATTGGTTAGATGTAAATGCCTTGTGACAGCCTTCTATTCTACCCTAATTGTGAAACTGGGTTGCACAGCCGCCCCCTACAAATGCAGATCACTTGGAGTCTGGGAATTGACCTCAGACGCTGTTGGAATAGGGGATATTTTTCTCAAGTGAGAGGCTCTGGTTTGCCGATACTGGAAAGTATGAAGAACATGTATGCTTTGGCACACCTGCAGACCCTCAAGAACCAAGAAACAGACTTCAAATTTATTTTTGATGATTCACATTGCTGCTACTTGTCCTTAAAAGTGTGAGAACTAACCGTTGCTCGAGTCATTACCATTTCCTTTGCAATTGGAAATTTCCTACTGTATATGTCGTCGTATTTCCAGAGGCTTAAGACTCACTCCTCAAAGCTGCTGCCAAAACTGTGTGATTGCACGATGGGATTTTGCTTTAGCTATAGCTAATGACTACACCCCCTGACCCTTGTAAATGGAACTTGATCTTGTCACATCAGATTTAGGAAAGCATCATAAATGAGCTGTGGCAGATTCTTCCTTGATTGTGGGAAGAGTAGGAAGGATGGTTTCTGAACCAGGAAATGGTAGGAAGGGTTCCGAGCCAGGAAGAGATTCAGTGAGGTTTCCCAAAGTCCGCCAAGAGCATTAAAAATATTATATTCAAATGAAACTCTAGCCTCTGGCCTATTTTGTTCTCACTGAGAACGGCTGAGTTGGGGATTTCCAAAATGGCACAACTCCAGTTCGGTGTCTCTGAGATAGGGAAAATAAAGACAGTCGTAAGAACTGTACTGTAGCAGCAAAGGGGTCAGGAAAAGAGCAGCGGGGGGCAGAGAAGGGGCAGGGGTGACAGAGCAAGGGCAGCTTGCTGAATGGCACAGAAATGGTGGGTTGGCATCAGCACCGTGGGAGCTGGACAGTGCAATCCTACACATCAGCTCAAAAGTAACTCCCACTGAGTGCATTGTTGCTTACTCCCAGGTTAGTGGTTTCTTTACATCAGGATTCGGGAACACTTTTCAGTCCAGGGACCACAAGTCAGTGGTGGGTGGGGCCAGAGGCAAAAATGGTTTTAATTAGGCATTTGAAACTCAGCAGGAACAGTGCCTGTCTGACTTAGGAGACCTTCCACAGAGCTGGGTCCACAACACTGAAACATGACTTCACATTGACCTGAGGTGTGCTTCCAGTCCATGGGAGACCACTAATAGTGCTCCTCTGGGTAATCTCAGTGATCAGTTTTGGGTGTACAAGTGGTACTTAAGATATCCACCCCCCATCGTTCTACCCGGACATTGAGGTCCAGCGCTGAGGGCCTTCTGGCGGTTCCCTCACTGCGAAAAGCCAAGTTACAGGGAACCAGGGAGAAGGCCTTCTTGGTAGTGGTGCCCGCCCTGTGGAATGCCCTCCCACCAGATGTCAAAGAGAACAACAACTACCAAACTTTTAGAAGACATCTGAAGGCAGCCCTGTTTAGGGAGGCTTTTAATGTTTGATGTATTGCTGTATTTTAATATTTGTTTGGAAGCCACCCAGAGTGGCTGGGGAAGCCCAGCCAGATGGGCATGCTGTAAATTATTATTATTGTTGTTATTGTTGTTGTTGCTGTTGTTGTTGTTGTTGCTGCTGCTGCTGCTGTTGTTGTTGTTATTATTATTGTTGTTGTTGTTATTATTATTATCCTGGGCTAAATAATGAAGAACCCAAGGAAATGGGCATCTGCAGGGATTTTTCCGAGGCTAAGAGTGAATATTCCAAATCACCCACCATAACTAGCATCAGATAACAGATCTGGCAACTGGAAAGCAGCAAGGCATGGATAGACCTGGCCTCTGAGAAAGTTGTGTTTCAGGTCTACCCTTTTGTTTTTTCTCAATTGATAGGTTTGCTAGCCAACTAAAGGTAGCCTTGACATTCAGATTATGTTTTCCCACCCATACCTGAAACCTTCAATTGCTTCCCTAGCTCCCTTCACCTCCTGCAGATATTGTGCCAGGAATATACTTCAGGGTTGTCACACTTTTCTCTAACTCCCCCAGCAAAAGGGGTGTTACAATATTGGGCTAGTTTGCAATGCAGGTGTGTAACTTATGATGCCTCAACTACCTCTTTTATAATATGGCTATAATAATGGTGGACATGGTCTCCATTGGCAATGTTTACAAATGAGGCTGCCTCAGGTCCTGGCAACCACCACCCCTGGCCAGCCCCCAGAGGCACTATTCACACGGGGAGCTTGTAGCCAGGTTGCTGCAGCAAACAGCCACACAAGCCTTTGGGAGGCAGATATGCAAGAGGGCATCAGAGGAGCGAGGGAAGGAAAGAGGGACAGAGGCTACTGTGCTGGTCCCGTGGGTTACCCGAGAGACAAAGTCGAAATCCAGTCTGTGGTCAAAGGTGCAATGTGGAGGCAGTCTGTAGTAGCTGAAGCTGGGTGCAGGGCAGGAAGTCAGGTGAAGTCAGGTACAGGCAAGCAAGCAGGGAGTCAGGGCGGGTCAGGAGCTCAGGCAAGAAAGCTGGACAGGATTCAGGCAGGAACTAGCAACCAACAATGTTGCTCCGGCGGCTGGGGCTGGACGGCTTTTATCTGCCCCGAGGCATTGGGCGGCCCCAATCCTCTGGTGACTCGCCTTTCCTGGCCTGCAGGCAAGCACTCTCCCTGCGGGAACTTAGTTCCCTCCACCTCTTCCCTGAGCCTCTGCAGCTCAGGAGAAGCTGGAGGGTTACCAGACCCAGAGGCAACTTCAGCTTCCTCTGATGGGGCTGAGAGTGGAACACCTGGAGGCAATGGGTCCTCCATCACCTCCGGAGCCAGAGCAAACTCAGCTGATGCCTGCACCTGAGGATCCAGCACAGGTGAGGACCTTTCAGGCTCATGCTTCCAGCCCCAGCTCAGCTGGTTCTGGAGGCGGGGAATCCTATGCAGGCCGGGATCCCTCAGATTCAGCATCCGAGTCTGAATCCCAGGCCATCACAGCTGCTGTTGCTTGTGGCATGCCACAGCACACTGGTTGGAAACCACTGGTGTAAAAAATAAAATCATACCAAACAGAAATAATTTTGTCCTCACTTATTTGACTTCTAGAGGCTCTCATTTTATATGTCATTTTTTTCCTAGTAGGGCTGATTCCTGTACATTTGTGAACCAGTATGAAATATCTGCTCTAGCTAGATCCTTCCAAAATGGGGCTATTGTGGCTCTGGCTGCAGTAAGCATATGGATAATTGAGACCTTACAACATAATCCTTTATCACTCTCTTCAAAGATGTTTAGATGAGCCAGTTGTGGAGTGCATGCTACACTGCAATTTGGACTTGCACTAATCTCTTTAAACACAGAGAGACAGAACCTTTGTACTTTTCCACAATCCCACCAGAGATGTCTACAAGTACCCACCAGCTGGTATCTCGTGCAACAGCATGGTGATAGTGTAGAATTTATATAGGATAAGATCATGGTGCTAATAGCATTTACGTAACATTTTAACTGTTGCCTCTTTGTCTCTAGCTGAGATGGACCTAAATGGGGTTTTTTTCCACCTTGTCTGGCATTTCTGTTCCTCCAGTTTCAAACCCAAATTCTTGCTCCCACATTATTTTAGGGCCTTCTGTACCATTCATTTATTTTCTGTTTTGCATGAAAACTGGGAATCGGTGAGTTATGGCCCTTTTTGGGGGTTGGTGAAACACCCTCTCCCAGCAGATGCCCATGTCCAACCAAAACATTTGTTTTGTTGTAATCAAATGTTGCTTTTGAGCCATAGTAAGTGGTTGCAGTCGCCCCGTGAAGCCACCCATTCAAGCTTTCCTCATCTGACTTTGCCCAAATAGTGCCAGCTGAAAGAGTGGGTAAGGGCAAGCATTTCTGCTACTGAGCACTTGCCTTTTCTATACTTGTTTTCACAGAGTGTGAAAGAGATAGGCAAAGCACAGCTACTATTTAGGATTCCCCCCAAACCTCAAAACTGCAGTGCTGTCCACAGAGAACAGGTGCACACCTATAAGACTGGGGAGAAAGAAATATTTTATGTCTTATCTTGGGCCATACAGTTTAGAAGCAATTGATATCAACGTTGTTGAGAATACTGGCCTGTGAAAAAAGGCCAGGCAGGAAGCCTGTGGAAAACCATGAACCGACCTTCTAACTGGCAGTCCTGAAATCTGTTCCTCACTGGGCAATTAATATCATTAAGTATCAACATTGTAAAAACTTGAAATAGTTCCATTACAATCACTGATGGGAATGATAATTCATTTTGCTCATATAACCCGCCTTTCTTTCTGGGTTTGAAAAGACTGAACTGGTCCTTTATAAACTCCCTCTCCAAAATGGAAGGGGCTAATTGTTTTAAATGATCTTTATTGTAGGCATCATCTGGAAAAGATCTTGTGAATTTTGAACACATGCTGTAAGTGAACCTTAGATATATGTGCTTTGGCAGTTCCACAGAACTCCTCCACAGAAAATTAATTTGATTCTTTGCATATGGAAGATCCACATCCCCCTCCCTCTCTCTCTCAAGTCAAACTGCACCACAAGTCTTTAGAGGGAGGTAGTTTTATTGGACAAAGACTATATCCACTTGTTATCAGTGGTTATACTGCTTTGGGTAGCTCTGATTGTTGGGTAATTTAGGAATCAGCTGCTCTCATTCAACTTATGCATGTCAAATCATTCAACTGCACTCATGTGCAGTGGTACCTCAGGTTACAGACGCTTCAGGTTACAGACTCCGCTAATCTAGAAATAGTACCTCGGGTTAAGAACTTTGCTTCAGGATGAGAACAGAAATCGCGCTGCGGTGGTGGTGCGGTAGTGGTGCGGTGGTGGCGGGAGGCCCCATTAGCTAAAGTGGTACCTCAGGTTAAGAACAGTTTCAGGTTAAGAACGGACGTCCAGAATGAATTAAGTTCTTAACCCAAGGTACCACTGTATTCACATGCATGACTTAATGAAGCAATTGCAGACCCAATGTGGGGTATACAGTCTGCAATGCAGGACCTAGCATTAACATGGTTGTTGTCCTAGGAAGATGGTATCTGTCTTTCTCTCTATGTGCTTATAAGGTGCTGAAGTGGCTCAAAGAGAATATGGGAAGTAGCTTTATAAAAGGGATAAATAAATGAACTTCCTCTGTTCCATCCTGCCCCCCTTTGTGGGTTCCATCCACCCTGCATTCTGCTTCTCTTCTATGAGTAAGAGAATGTCCAAAAGCAAAGCACATGCACTTGATTGCACCTTTCCATTCATTTGTATCTCTCCCCACTCCAGATTGCCAAGGCACATGCCGTGCACATTGATAATATGCAGGAAAAGAAAAGAAGGAAAGAAAAAAAGCAGTCTTGATGTGATTGGGGGAAAGGCAGCCTTGATTTGATTCCACCCAAACTCTGTGGGGTGTTTTACTGAAGCACCTTGTATGCATTGATGAAACACCTCAAATAGCAACTTTGATGAGGTGGTCACAAGGTTGTGTTAAGATTATTTGGTGTCTGGGATTTCATCAATGCACACAAGTACATATGTGTACTCATAAAACACAGAGTAAAAAATAATCTTGATTCAATCATATTAACATCTATTCCAGTCTTGGAGCACTGAAAGATCTCAGGAGTCCTTACATTTAGTTTCCTTGGAATAAAGGAATAAAAAGATGGATTACATTTTCTGTGATATAAGGTTTATTTATACATTAGCAGGGAGTGTCCAGCACTGCCTGGATATTTTTAGACACCATTTTTTTTTTTGAGATTTTTCAATGGGTTGTGAGTTTGGACCTGTCATGGCCAAAATAAGGTGAAGTAAATCACATTGTGGTCTACCAGCTTAATTCAAAATGGCGCATACAAACATAAATGGAACTTTTGTGCCATGTTTGGTGACAATATCTCAAGAGGCAGCCATACTTACGTAAAAAAAATGGGCAAAGTCACACCAAATTGATATTTTGCTCTGCCATCTTGATTCAAAATGGTGTTTGGTGTCCAAATGGTGACAAAGCCTACTACCTTGCCCCAGGAACCCTTGTAGCAGCCAGAGACAACTTCCAGCTCAGTTTCAATCCTATAACAATCTGTAAAGGTAAAAGGTAGAGGACCCCTGGACAGTTAAGTCCAGTCAAAGGCGACTATGGGGTGTGGCGTTCATCTCGCTTCAGGTCAAGGAAGACAGTGTTTGTCCACAGACAGCTTTCCAGAGTCATGTGGCCAGCAGGACTAAACCGCTTCTGGTGCAACAGAACACCGTGATGGAGCCCCTGGAAATGCAATATGTATGACCACACCTAGGTTTGCCATATGTCCAGAATTTCCCAGACATAGCTGGTATCTGGCTGTTGAAAACAGTGTCTGGGCGGAAATCTTTGCTATGTCCGGGAAAACCTATGTCAGAAGTGATTTTTGGCGAATTTCCTCAACAGCTTTGGGCAACACTGAAAAAAGGTCAACATCTTGTGTGTGTGGATTCTAACTTTATGAAATATGGCAACCTACACCAATACTTCTTTTTCCTTTTCCTTTTTTGCAGTGCTTTGTCAATGTAGACATGCACATTGGAAGACATGCATGAACCAAAGGAATTGAAAACTGCACATGAAACACACTGCATATGAAATAATACTGTATACCTCAAGAAATAGCTGTGCCTTGCTAGTCAACTGTCGCTATTCATAAGATGTAACACTGGCCAGCCATTAGGGATGGATGAACAACCCTTGCTTGCCTCAGAAAACATCTGGGTTTTATGTCTGTTCCTTGTAACAACTTGCAAAGCCTTGAGGAGTTGTGTCACTGCTTGCAATGATCACAAAATGGAGATAGGAACACCCACCCCACCCCTCACTCCCTCAGAAGCAATAATCCTGTGCCGGGGCCACCAGGTGGCGCATTGGAAGATGGCCGACAATAACATCTCTCCGACCCACACGAGGTAATTAAGAGGCTGCTATGGGAAGTATGCAGTCTCCCTCCCCCAAGGATATGGGGGGGACTGCCTTGCCAGCAGTGGCCACAATGCACCCCCAGATTCGAGAGAAGGGGGTGCGCCGGTCACTTGGCTCAGCCCTCAATGTGGTCGGCTCTTCCTGGACGCCGTCTCCAATCTGCGTGTGCTGGTTTGCTTTAACATGAAAATATAATTGGAAATATATAATTGGAAGATGTTAAAGCACATACGTCAAGCAAAGGTCGGGAGATAAGACTGCTGATTAATGGATCTCTGGGATTGGAGCGGCGGGCGAAGACAAATAAATCAAGAGATGAAGCGCCATTAAGAGATGTCTGGAGCTAAGAAGGTGGGGTGGAGGAAAAAACTTTTCTTTCTTTGTCTTATATGAGCATAAATAACTCTCCACCCCAAAGAAAAAAGAACCTCCGTATTTTACTACACAAGCAGGGATCTAAAAATTGTGTGGGATGAATTAATGATGAATGAAGAGAGGATTGGTACAGATCGGAGAATGGAAAAATTTTATGACGCAGTTTTAAAATGGCGTCTCGCAAGACAGGCTTGTTTAAGAAAGACGGGGGGAGGAGAACCAGGACTATTTGAAAGTGAACGATGTTTGGAATTTGATCTTTAACCTGGCAGAGCCCTCTAGGAGATATTTTACAAGCCTGGGAAAACTAAAGGGCAGACCGAAGATAAATTTTCGAAGGAGGAGTGGAATGGCGGCTGTCCCTATGAGATATGACTTGTGGAGTGCGTAAAACCCACGCAGACGATGTTTGTTCTTAACCTGCCTGTGAAGATTATCAGAGATCACGACAAGATGATGAAGAAAGTAAAAAAGAGACTATCTGGATAGAACTGGATAGAACTGTTTAATTAAAGCAGTAATAGAAGTGATGTTTGGATTCTCGTCCGGAGCTTGATGTATGGGTACCCCCAACAAAATTGAAAAATTTGGCTGTATAATTTGGAATTAATGTGATTTGAAATAATGTGATATGATTGGCCTGTTAATAAAAATTATGTGGTTTTTTTTTTAAAAAAAGCAATACTCCTGTGCCAGTGATCTTGTCTCTGAAGGCAACAAGATCAATATTATTTTCTTTAAAAATAATTTATTTACTTATTATCATGCATTGGTGCACAGCAAAGGTAGCAGTAAAAACTATGCAGGCAAAGTACTTATATTCACAGTATAAGTGCCTAAAGCTGAAACAAGCAGAGACATGTCTGCATCCAACACTAATCAAAGGGAGAGAGGAAGGGAGAAGCAGAAAACACTACATGCTCCTTCCTTTCCAGGAGAGGAGAGGAGAGGAAATGACATCACACAGGGCCCTCTCTACCAATTGTATTTCTATGGTCTAAGTACCTGCCAGTCAGCAATACAGCTCTGTGGAATTAGCGCCTTCTTGTGTCAACTAGCAAGAATATGCCTTTGTTAGGTTTGGCTGCTAATCTCCCACAGTATGAACAGTGGCGTAGCGTGGGAGTGCAGGGGGGGCCGGCCGCACCGGGCGCAACATCTGGGGGTTAGGGTTAGGGGGCGCAAATCCACGGGTTAGGGGGCGCAAATTACTTGCCTTGCCCCGGGTGCTGAGAAACCCACGCTACGCCACTGAGTATGAAGAAGCACTGGACTCTCTTTCCCCATCCCTGACATTAAAGCATCCTGACTTGCCTCTAATCAGAAGAAGAGATTCACCTTGTGTCTTCCCAATGAACTTGATTATTCAACCTTGGGAACTGTACTTGTCAGCAGAATCCATATATATATATATATATATATATATATATAGCATTTTATTGAAACCCCAGAGCCTTGTTTAGTGCCCGGAGTTGCCTCTTAGACATATATGTGGAAGTTCAGTGGCTTGTATCTTATTATCTGCCTCAGGCAGACTCATTGCCCAGTTCCCAGTCTGGACAGTGGTTTTGTACATCTTCCAGAGTACAACTTTTGTTTCCTTTTGGAATTGCAAGTTTTGCAGAAGTTTGAATCACTTCTTTCCTGGTTCGTTTGGCTGCTGAATATGTTTTGGGAAATAAGTCCTGAATGCTGCTGAACATATAAGTCTCTTTTCCTCTTTGTCAAATAACCTTTGGAATTCTTTAATGTTAAGATAGGAAACCTATGGTTTTACAGATGCTGTTGTTATTACAATATACATTTAGGACTCACCTTACTTTTGTGATTGTAATTTTGTGATTTCTTTCATAATGTGCCTTGTTGTAACTCGCCCGGGGACCTTAGGAGTGAAGGGTGAGTAATTTATTTATTATTACTGTTGTTGTTGCCAGTGGTTAGAGATGATGGAAGCTGTGCTGTAGCACATCTGGAGAATGGCAGGTTCTCAATTCTGTTTTAATGGACATATGCAGGCCTTTACTCAGAGAAGTTAGTTCCACTAAGTTGAATGGGACCTACTCCCTAATACAGGCATAGGCAAACTCGGTCCTCCAGATATTTTGGGACTACAACTCCCATCATCCCTAGCTAACAGGACCAGTGGTCAGGGATGATGGAACTGTAATCCCAAAACATCTGGAGGACCGAGTTTGCCTATGCCTGCCCTAGTATTTTGGTTTAGGTTTGCATTCAATCCCTCACAAGTTCTCTTCAATTTCATTTTTTTTTAAGCATGGTGTGAGGGCACACGATGTAGCAGGATTGCTGAAACTAAACACGTCTAGAGACTTTCAGTGTCTGCCTCAATGGAAAACTACCTGGAAACACCAGCTCTGTGGGAAAAAATGTGGGATATGAATGAAATAATTAAGCACATTTCTATCCAAAACTGAGCATGAAACTACATGACCTGAATCCTTAATAATATACCACTACATCAGATTCAGTCTCTTCCTCTGAATGATTCAGCCCGTAGTAGAAGATTGCATAGGCATTCACCCGGCCAATATCTGCTGTAATCGTTAGAGTGACTAATTATTACGGCATCTCCCTTCCAAGGTCAAAATCAGGATCCTGTCCTGAGAGGTTCTGGATCAATATCTATGAAGACTGTAGCTTAATCTGTTATATTTGGACTAGAGGGTTAAAGAAAAACACTTCGGCAGCACCCAATTTATTGTTACAAAATATTCCACAAAAACGTCGCTAGCCATTCTGCATGCACATACTACTGATTATGGTGCAGTCCTTTCCGCTTGTAATAAAAGTCAGTGCAGCTGTTTCAGGGGCAGCTGTATAAATGCAACTAAATCACAAGAAAAACTATTTATTCATTAAAATATGGCCGGGGGCAAAAGAAGGCTGAAGTTATTAAAGCAGGACTAAAAGCTAGTCCCAATAAAACTCAGAGAAGTTAAAGATTAAGAGCGGATACCTTGAGTATATTAGTGGTATGAACTTCTAATATCGGAACAGAAAGCCCAACCCCACAGGCCCCCTTGTTTGGGGTAAGGAAGAGAGAGAAAGGCATTTACAACTTAAAATTCATTAAAAGTATGTTGCGGTGCTTGCATGTGACCTTGGCGATTTTAGATTGTCAAGTGGTATACCTTCTGGTTTCAGAAAAGGAAAGTGAAATCAAACCACAGTGGTGCAGAGGAGAAGAAATGCTCACTAGACCCCTGGAGTCAATGGCTAAACTCTCTCTCCCTTCAAGGGAACTAGATTGTGCTCATTGCACATTCTTTAGTTGTCGTTGGGGGGCGGGAGGGAGGACGGCCGACAGTGACAACCTTGTGAAAAGCTTCAACCGGCACCCTTTATCAAGTCCCACTCTTTCCACTAGAGGGATTATAGAATTATAGAACTCTTTAGAAAATACATCAGGAGTTGGCCGGGGCAAACTTTTATCAGCGTTCGGCCATTGTTACTTGTATTTGTGTAGCCTTATGGTAGCAAGAGGTCACATTTCCATAAAGATAAATTCCTTATTAGACTCAACTGTGATCTGAGGTCATTGCATATCTGTGCCAGGACAGACTTAAAAGTGATGGCGAATAGGAAGTTTTTTGTGCTGCATTGTCCTGGTTTACTGAGTCTGGAGCCAGACAGCATTTGGACCAATATCAGCATGGACTAAAGCCGGCATATCTTTCTATTTGCTCATCACGCAACAATGAGTAAATAAACACTGTCCGCCATTGCAGACTGAGCTGTCAGTCCAATTAGGCGTGAGAGTGTCCCAGCGCACCCTGTTCCCTATATCTTTACCTACTGCTTCCCCTGCTCAGATGCCTGGGGGGTGATTTCAGGCAGACACAGCTGTATTCAGGCACAGTTACATGGCTGGAAGGGGTCAGGTCTGCTGTGTCAACACTAATCCTTCCTGTCTATTATCAGCCAGTTGGGCATTTGATTCGTGTCAAGTTTCTGTGTCCACTGGAAGCCGAATATCACAGTCGTAAGATAACTTTTTGCCCTGCTTTCCTCCAATCACAGAAAGGCTTCTGTGTTTTCCTTTACTCAGTTGCCCAATCCAGTAAACGGAGGTTGAGGTCAGTGGCTGCTGATATGTGTGTGTTCTTTGACTGTTGCTATTTTTTCCATGCATGCAAATCTTGCAAGACTTAAAACAGCTCTTTTAAGGACAGTCAGCCACAAGCTATGGATTGGATGTCCATAATACAGCAGCATTTTGCTTGATGTTTGGCTGTCCAGCTCGGAAGCATACTCACCGGAGTAGGTTTAATGCTGTGTGGCACCAGAGACAGAGGTTTCCGTCTCTTGCTAAATAAAAGCAATCCTTCCTAAATGAAGATTTTTCACATCCCTATCTGTGCTGCGAAGTATGACCGCCTGCTCAAGATTGCTCTCTATTACGTGATCATCTGAAACCACCACTGTCTTGGGCCTTCAAAACATACTGAATGCCAGTGTAAAAGCATCTTTCTGTCCATGGAAGATGCCAGGAGCTGCAAGGAGGCAGGTCGTCTTCTGTGCTGTTGTGAGATGAGATTTTTCCACGCCAGGTAGCATACGTTTCTTGGGATTTATTAGTGTGGTACACAGTCTAGACAGGCAAGGAGAGCTGGCTACTCAGTTGTAAGTTATTGACCCGACAGTAATTATGAGTACAGTCATACCTTGGTTTTCAAAAGCTTAGTTTTCGAACGTTTTGGCTCCCGAACGCCGCAAACCCAGAAGTGACTGTTCCGGTTTACAAATTATTTTTGGAAGCCGAACGCCCAACAGTGCTTCCGTGGCTTCCAATTGGGCCTAAGCACACATTCATATTGTATAAAGGTGCAAAGCCCTTCTCTCGCACCCTGTGAAACATAAATGCTCTGAGTTTTTAAAAAACTGGGCAATGGCACACTGCCAAGCCTCCCCCGATCTCCTGCCCCCTTTCCCCTTTATTTTGACTGATCGGGGGGGAGGGCTTGGGAGTCGCGGACGGGTGGCCATTGCCCAGTTTTTTAAAAACACATTTATGTTTCACAGGGTACGAAAGAAAGGCTTTGTCCCTTGCCTGGCAGAGAAACCACACACCTAGCGTCCCTCCTGGGCAATGGTTGCCTGCCCGCGACTCCAGAGCCTCCCCTGATCTGTCAAAAGAAAGGGAGAAGGGGGCAGGAGATCTGTACCCCTGGATGCCCCTGGTTCCCCTTGGCATTGGTGGCAGCAGGCAGCTAGCTAGCAGCTCCTGAAGCCAGCCAGAGCCAACTGCTCTACCAGACTGGCCCCGGGCTGCTGAGGCTGCCACTGCCACATTTCCCAGGGACAGACTTGCAAATCTGGGGACATTCCTGGGACGGAATTTGTCTGGGGACAGATTTGCAAAACCGGGGACTGTCCCCGGGAACCAGGGAAGACTGGTAATCCTAGGCTACATGGGTTGGGGCGGTGGTGAGGATTGATGAAAGCAGGAATTGGTATCTGAATGGCATAGGAAGACTTTTCTAAATGGCCCTAGCAAGGGAGTTGAACCATTTGGTCATTGCTTCAGCCTCAAAATAGCTTGGGCTGTCGCTTGATTTCTTACGGCCATCGTTTAACCATGGCAGCAAAGCTTGGACCTTGGTTTTTGGAAGCACCTTATGGCCACATTTACTTTGGCTTCAGTGTAGTTCCATGAAAACTAATTATTGCTTTAAAATCCCTTGAGTATCTAATAAACCAGGTTGTGCTTTATAATTGATGGTGTATTGTTATCAACAATCTCTTTGCTATCAGATTTGGGCCACAAACTTAGGCATACATATTTTAGACTAGCTCCTCTTGCCATCAGTGAAACACGCATGTTGAGATGGGCCAATCTATAATTAGCCAGCATGCTCCAGAAAATAAATATCTGGACTAGATCGGCTGAGCTGAAGTCTCCACCATGCCACTGGCCTATTGTGTGGTCCGGAAACCCCATTTTCCCAATTGTAAAATGGAAACTTTAGCAATTTAGCTAAAAGAATTATTCTGTGGGGGTGAAACATTGTGCATGTACATAAAACTATGCATGAATGATAAACTATAGGAATAATTATAGTTTATTTAACCATATCTGCCCACTTACTTGCTGGAGCTATAGATTTTTCTCATGATAATCCAAAAACCACGTTCTTAATAACCCTGATTTGTTTTGGCCACAACACTCCCAGGCTCTTCCAAGAACAAACACCTGGGGAATAAAGAAGGAATAAAATCTATTATGTTAAGAAAATCATTCTGGCCTGAGTCATGCTATCAGTCAAAGTCCCAACGCTGGAATGATGTAACCCAAATCAACAGAAATGAATATCAAAATTCATTATATATAGTTTTTTCACAGTGTATGTATTCATATTCTCAACAGAGTGGTAGTCCAATTCCTGTGTGGATTGGAGCAGATTTTGGCATCCAAAAGGTTAGCATTGAAAATATCCATATCTAAACATGTATAATATAAAGAAAATAGAGAATAACTTCTAAAATATACATGGGAATTTGTTTTCACTGATGAAAAAGATAGTAATAGCAATGATAAACTTTGTTAAAACCATTACTAAAAATGCTTCTTTCTTACAGCCTCATCAACTTGTATATAATATACTAGCAGGGCTTTTTGTCAGTGGGAACTCACCAGAACTCAGTTCCAGCACCTCTCAGGTGGGCACCATTGCCATTGTGAATTCTGGCACTTTCCCCCCTAGAAAAATAGCACTGTCTACTAGTATATGACATTGGGATTGATTATTTCCTCTGGGGTGAAGACAGCCCTTTGAGCTGGACCTCAGTGTCAGGGCTGAACGATGGGGGTGGAGATGCTCCTGCAGGTATACTGGGCTGAGGTTTTCAAGGTCAGCACCAACACTTTGAATTGTGCTCTGAAACGTACTGGGAGGCAATGTAGGTCTTTCAGAACCGGTATTATAACCGGGGCTTTTTTTGTTTCAACTGGAAATTGCCATTATAAGAGAACAAGGGAAACATTCATGGTGAGTTCTGGCACCTCTTTTTCTAGAAAGCTAGCACCAGTTTGCAGAGACTATCAGGATTGGGCATTGTGATGAAGGCAAACCTGTTGGTTTCAACCTGGCAGAAGGAAAGCATACACTGTCAGATGCAGCAGGGCTTCAACTTTCTGTGTCTTCCCAACAGGGGGCTTAGGAGAGAGGTAGGAGATGGGGACGGATGGGGACAGAAACGGTAGACTATTGAGGCAGGAAGATGAAGGGAGAAGTGATGGAGACTGACAGGATAGGAGGAGATGAGAACAGAAAGGTACGAGCATGTAAGCAGGCACAGAAATGCTCACTCTTGAGTAGGCAGTTTGTCACTTAAATGGGAAAGGGAAAGGGACCCCTGACCATTAGGTCCAGTCATGGCCAACTCTGGGGTTGCGGTGCTCATATCGCTTTATTGGCCAAGGGAGCCGGCGTACAGCTTCCGGGTCATGTGGCCATCATGACTAAGCCGCTTCTGGCGAACCAAAGCAGCACACGGAAACGCTGTTTACCTTCCCGCCAGAGCAGTACCTATTTATTTACTTGCACTTTGGCGTGCTTTCAAACTGCTAGGTTGGCAGGAGCAGAGACTGAGCAACGGGAGCACACCCTGTCACGGGGATTTGAACCACCGACCTTCTGATCGGCAAGTCCTAGCCTCTGTGGTTTAACCCACAGTGCCACCCCTGTCCTTTAGTTTGTTACTTACCTGAAACAAAAGCCAAGAAAGAAAAATGGCATACAGAAGAAAAAAAAGTTTATTGATCTTATGTGTCTTGGACCCCAATGGTCCTCCTTCAAGGAGATTCAGAGGCCAGTAATTCAAAATTCAGGTGTGCAACCTCTTTTATTTCCAATACTATACACAGCCAATTAACCAGAAACAGAAGAGGTAGGACCTTCTGAAATTTGAATTGCTGTTCAATGAATTTCCCTGAAGAAAGGCTTGAAAAACAATGATTAGAGGAGAGTGCAGGGTCACATCCACACTGAAGCACACATGACCATTCTCTATATAAAATACACATTTAGGAAATAAAATGTATTATCAAAAAAGGGGGGGAGTCATATAAGGGGCATTATGCTGGCATCAGAGTACCTGTAAATTGTTTAATATGCACACGGGAATTCTTCCAATTCAGGAAATGAAAAGCAAAATGTAAAAAAAGGGCCTGAACTGTCTCTCCCTGTTTGAATGGAAATGAGAATGTTACTTTTATACGGAACTGTAAAATCAAGATATCAAGGCTGCATCCCTAACCTAGCTTACCTTAGTGTAAGCCTATTTACCTTAGTGCAAGCCTATAAACTTAGCTTTATATTCAAAGATCTAAAAGCAGTTTACATCTCAATAAAAACTCCAAATACAATATATATTATTAAATATAAATTCTGCATTCAATATGGCGGCTATTACTACTAAAATTCCACATTTTAAGCAATAACCATCCATACGTCTGTACTCCACCAACCAACCACACACTCTGAATTTAAACATGATGGGAGAAAACCTGAATTTGAATACCAGATTTTGCTAACACTACCAATTTTTGTTTGGACTTGTGACTTGATTTGAACCAGGACCTCCTGGCTCACAGCTCCCACCATTAACTGCTTTCTGTGCCAGCTCTCTCAACTGTACTTAGTTCTATTTATATTTTCTCCATCCTCAGAGACTAAAAGAGAGATAGGGCTCTGATTTCAGCGTCCTCTGGCTTGTTGTCATCTCCAAGCACTTGCCTTCACTTTTGTAGCTGCCGTTTTCTGGCTTACCATTCACCCTCTCTTTGGAACTAATTTCACTCTTGATTAGCAGGAGTCAAGCGCCAATGATTGAGAAGGAAGGCTCAAGTATCCTCTGTCAACCATGTTTATTTGCCCTTGTTTCAGTCTTTCTGTTTGATGTGAAGTGGACTTTCAGCAAGTCCCTTGGAACAGAGAGAGGGGGAAGGGTCAATGGCCTGGTAGAATAATGGCAAGAAAGGAGAACTTCTGTGTGCTCCTTTAGCATTCTCTAATGAGAGGATGGAAGGAGTGAAGCTGAAACAGCTGGCAAAGTATGTTCCCAAAGGCCATTTACTTGAAACATTTTCCGTGACCCCCAAATATTGGCCTAGTCTGGGAGCAACATGCCTTGGATGTTCCTTCTACCTCTTTGTCTAAGGATTTTGCAAACTGATTGCCTACCTATGTTTCTTTGCTGCTGTGTCATGTGCATCATAGAAACCCACTGTGCAAATTTGGCGCTGGAAAGGCCCTAGGGTTGGAATTTGCTGCATGGGTAGGCAAACTAAGGCCCAGGGGCTGGATCCGGCCCAATCGCCTTCTAAATCTGGCCCACAGATGGTCCAGGAATCAGTGTGTTTTTACATGAGTAGAATGTGTCCTTTTATTTAAAATGCATCTCTGGGTTATTTGTGGGGCATAGAAATTCATTCCCCCCCAAAAAAAAAAATAGTCCGGCCCCCCACAAGGTCTGAGGGATTGTGGACTGCCCCTCTGATGAAAAAGTTTGTTGACCTAGGACTCTGACTGTGAGAAAGTACCTGAGACAACAATCTTGTCTCACAGACAGAAAGAGAGAGAGAGAGAGAGAGACAGAGAGAGAGAGAGAGAGAGAGAGAGAGAGAGAGAGAGAGAGACGAGGGCAATCATATCCAGCCAAGGACACTTACTGAGAAGCTCTGTTAGTGGGAGATACATTTGCTGCTGAGTCATTATTTGGCCCTCCAGTCATGGAGCTGGACTGTTTCAGGGGTAAAATTCATTTTGTGTCTCAAAGCTTTTCTGTGTTAGCATCTTTGCTGCCAGCAATAAAGAGAGATTAGCACCATGTCGTCTGAGTCATCAACCACTGTTTCTCAGGCTTTTAACATCACAGGGCCATTGATGCAGGCCTTTCCATCTGCATTCAGTTCCTTGTTCTGAGATACCTTGTTGAACTTTATCCTGATAGTTCCTCAGGCATCTTCTTCTTCTTCTTCTTCTTCTTCTTCTTCTTCTTCTTCTTCTTCTTCTTCTTCTTCTTCTATATTTGGCCACCCAGTGCGACTCAGAATAAGAGCAGTCTTCATGGAATTCCCAAGGTTCCATCTCTCTCCCTTTTTACAATACAAAAGCTAACAAATTTTTAAATGGAGCCCCTTTTCTAAGTGGCATATCCTTCACTTGCTCATTGATCATTCATTGGCACATCTCACTCTGCCCTTCAGTGAAAATGAAGCTCTTAAGAGTTACTATTCAAAATGCAGGAGCTGAGCTAACCAGAAAATGAAAATGATTCCAAATGCACACATCTAATATGGATGTTGGCATGATCAGAATTAGTTCGGTAAAATTACTGGGCATTCTTGAACTAGGCCAAGTGTCCAAACCCAAACATTTTGGAGCTATATACAACACGAACCTGTATTAGAAGGAGAGGCTGAATTATTTGCGACAGTATTCTGCCTGTGTTTCTGATGAAAGGGTTTGGTATTTCACTAAGAGGAAGAATTGAGGACTCAGTCTAAAATCTCTACTCCAGATCTCATTCTTGTGGCTTCTGGAAAATATATGTTATTTCCATCCTTCTTTGCTTCAAACCAGCTTTACTAGTATGGGAGCAGTTTAAGGCTCAAATGGAGACACTGGCAACAATGGCAATTGTGGCAACCATTATGAACCAGTTTGAGAAATCCCAGTGGTTCAAGAATTTGGGGTCCCCCTCAGGCACAACACTTTCAGTGGGGAGGCCTAGCCTAGAAGAGGTATGCCATGCAACCTAAGAATTCTTGTAAGCAGTATCTAATTGTCTTAGATTTCCTGGGCACAGTGGAAAGGATAGCAGTGGCAGGGAAGTTGACATTTCTTTGGAGCCCTGGGAAATCGCCAGTCTTTGCTTCCCTCTGGAGCCAGCCCTGAATCCAGCCCAAATCCTACAATACATTCATGCCAACCTTAGTACGGCACCGTGGGCTTCAGTTCCACCACTGTGCTAACTAATATGCCCCATGGGTAAGACTTCTCTTCTTTTTCACTTTGTCAGAAAGGTATTCATATATCCTCTAACACGTCAAGGAGAAAAACTGGGATGCCGCCTTCTGGGGCCGTGCTCCTGTATGAGTCACATGACCTTCAAAAGTTCATGCCCACAGGAAAAGCATTCCCCCCCCCCAGCGTGTGATTGCAGTGTCCAAAATGGCCGCCGTGCTCTCATGTGAAAAATTGGGATGTCCCAGTTTTCCCAAGACAGTTGAGGGGTTTGTATTTGTAAACAAAGCAAAATAAATGAAAGCAAATTGCACCAGTTGAAGGCTTTACCACCTACATGGCGAGAAGAAAGATGCTTAAGCTTTCCTTGTGCTAACAGTCATTATTATAAAAGTTATGCATGTTAAGCGAAAAGCAAACCTGAACCTTTGTTTCCCTGGTCAGCTTAAACAATATATCTGCCAACATCTTTTCTGTTCTGCTGACAGTTCTTATCTTATCGCATTAATGCTGGCATAAATTGTCCATCAATATTCAAAATGATGGGCTCACTAGCGCATGACTGGAATTTTCATTGCAGCTGTGATCCCCCCCCCCAAGCTCAGA
The DNA here is from genome assembly GCF_964106915.1 of Podarcis gaigeae. Taxonomy (NCBI): domain Eukaryota; kingdom Metazoa; phylum Chordata; class Lepidosauria; order Squamata; family Lacertidae; genus Podarcis; species Podarcis gaigeae. The sequence continues at coordinate 14,510,499 of NC_139680.1, read as the reverse complement.
TGTGTATTGTATGAAGCGAGCCTTTCCCAGTCTCTTGAGAGCTACAAAAACAGTAAAGGAAAAGGCCAGTTGGGGAAGAACTGTTCACCATTGTAGATAAATGCTAAGTATTGTCAGAAGCACAGAGCAAAAGAACTTATATATGTTTATCCCAAAGTCTCGGCATGGGAATCTGTGCACAATAAGTGCATATTTGTTCCTTGTTCACAAGGCACCTATGGACTTTACTTAAGGTTTAGCTTCTCTTGTCAGAAACTGCTAATGTTGAACTGAGAATTATCCATAGAGAACTTTTAACTTGAAATTAAGGTGGGATGAAATTAAGGTGGCGGTGGATCCCAAAATGGATTTCAGCGGGCGGGGTGGGCATTTTTGAAAGTTTATGGGACTGAACCAAGGGATTAAGGCAGCATTCCCCCCCTTTTTTAAAAAAAAGCCCCAAAAATGAACAAGCAAAAAACTTAATTTAGCAGCATTAACACTGGAGCTACGGACAATGGATTAGAGGGGAGATGAAATGGACCAGCCCGGAAGAGCAAGGAATGTGTCCATTTGGCAGCATTGGGAACAGGAGACTATTGAGGATAGCAGAAAGGATGCAAAGTGAATTTCTGAGGAGGGGTGAGATTTGTCCCACATATGACCCCCCCCCTTCTGGGGGGTGGGGTTTCAGTTCCTGGCTGTCACACAAGTCATCCCGCCCCCTTTCAGCACTGAACATGGTGCGCATATCAGTGACACATGCTGATCGTGGGCATGTGGGCAGGTCCCTGCATTCAATTTCAGAAAGAGAAATAACAATATATTTCATATTAATGCTCCTTTGCTAAATACGTGGGACTCTAGTTTCCCAGCAGGTGAGTCGCTGTTGCTTACCAGGAGGGCTGGGCAAGTTGGTGTGCTGCAAACACACCAGCAGGAATGCCAAATTGAAGGGCATTTGCACCGTGCCTGCTTCCCGCTGTTTATTGCACATTCATCTTGATTTGTTAATGTGGACATTATATGACATTGCCAACAAGTGGTTGTTATTTTGCATGTTTGAGTGCAAATTTACTGAACTTTTTCAGTGAAGAAAGTGACAGGATTTTTAATGCTTTCAGATTTTTGCCTGGGCCTTCATGAAAAACCTTAAAACAGTGCTCCATGAATGCATTGTTGATAATGGGATTTCTTTCTTTCTTTCTTTCTTTCTTTCTTTCTTTCTTTCTTTCTTTGTACAGTGGTACCTCAGATTACATACACTTCTGGTTACATACGCTTCAGGTTACAGACTCCGCTACCCCAGAAATAGTGCTTCAGGTTAAGAACTTTGCTTCAGGATGAGAACAGAAATTGTGCTCCGGCGGTGTGGAAGCAGCAGGGGGCCCCATTAGCTAAAGTGGTGCTTCAGGTTAAGAACAGTTTCAGGTTAAGTATGGACCTCCAGAATGAATTAAGTACTTAACCCGAGGTACCACTCTATATAATTTTTATTAAATTTTCTGTTTTACAATTTAAAGTGCTGGAGATGCAAAGAGGTAGACAGAACGTTCTTTCATATGGGGTGGACTTGTAAAAGGGTAAAAGAGTGTATTGGGAAATGATCCATAATGAATTGAAAAAAAAATGTTTAAAAGTACTTTCCCAAAACAAACCAGAGTCCTTTCTGTTGGGGATAATTCAGACTGAAATTCCCAGGTGTCAAAAAAGGTTATTTACGTATGCATACTGCATACTGTGTTTTGTTAGCCCAGAAATGGAAAACGAGCAAGGTCCTAATCAAAGAAGAGTGGCAACTTAAGTTGACAGAATATGTGCAGCTTGCAGAGTTAACATATAGAATAAGAGAACAAGAAGAACATATGTTTAGAGAAGGTTGGATAACGTTTATTGAATATATAGGAAATAATTGTGTACAGTTGAAAACACTGACAGCATTAAGATAAATTCAACAGTGTTTTGTTGGATGCAGTAATGGAATACTGAATGGTATAGTTTTTTTGTAAAATATGCAGGGATTTATGATATGTAAAATGAACCATGGAAAGAGAAGAAGGGAAGTCATTGATATCTTTCATTTAAAGCATCAACATAAAGCAAATCCCTGTTTACTGTCAGGCTGTTCCCAATTCCTTTCCTGCTTGTCCACTTGAATTTTAGTTAAAAACAGCAATAAAGGAGCAGCCAACATTTATGACGCTTGGCTCTTCCAACTGGGCACCGATCCGAAAGTTTACAGGTGCATACAGAGAAGCAGGATGTTTTGTGCAAGGGTTGGGTGTGATTGCTGGAGGCATCAACAAGACGAATTTAGGTAGCTGGAAACTGTACAGCGCAGTCTTGAAACATACCTTAAAAAGATAATAATATTTATACTGTCTTGGTTTGGCTGCCCCTTCGCTTTTGTCGATGGCTAATCAGCCTGTTCTGCTAATGAATGTTCATCCCTTACACCAAGTAATAGGCAAAGACATCACTATGTTGCTTCACATATTTATAGCCAGGCCCAAATGCTGGCCTTCTCTGCTCACTTTGATTCATTCAGGGAAGCTCTGTAAAGTGTGGGCATCCCAATTCAGCAGCAAAAGTGGTGGCAGAAGAATTTCACGGACCCAAGTGACAAAGCTGCCATTTTGCACTTCCTTTCCCCTCTTGTTACTTTTAAAGCATCACCTGAAACTCATTAACCAAATCATTTTATAGTGCCAAAACCTCAGGATCACATAAAAATGCATTATAAAGTATGTTAGGGTTGAGCCAGGGTGTGTGTGTGTGTGTTGGGAGAGAGAGAAGTCTTGCATGATTAATGCAAGATTTTTAATGACTCTCTCCAAACTCTTGATTATTCTCTGTGGCCAGAACCACAGAGCTTGGTACGTACAGAGCAGTTTCGCTGCTATAGGACTAAATTAATGAAGGCCAAGTGAGATACAAAGAATGAATGGTATTTAAAAGGCTGATCCGGATCTGCATCTGGCATCAATTGGACAACTCTACTGAACATATTTGCAGCTGATCCAAATAAGCACTACACAGCACCTTCTGCTGATGTCAGATGGGATTACACAAGAGTAAGAGCCATTCTGCACTAAAGTTCTGCAAAGAAAATTATGTGAACATTGAGTCTGATTCAGAGGTACTCTTCCATTTGTGGAAAGAGTGTTTCTGTCAACAGTGTCAACAGTGTCGTTCTGCCCGGACACTGAGGTCCAGCTCCGAGGGCCTTCTGGCGGTTCCCTCACTGCGAGAGGCCACGTTACAGGGAACCAGGCAGAGGTGGTTCCCTGTAACTTCTCGGTAGTGGCACCCGCCCTGTAACCTTCTCGGTAGTGGCACCCGCCCTGTGGAATGCCCTCCCATCAGATGTCAAAGCGATAAACATCTACCTGACATTCAGAAGACATCTGAAGGCAGCCCTGTTCAGGGAAGTTTTTAATATGTGACATTTCAGTGTATCTTTTATCTTTGTTGGAAGCCGCCCAGAGTGGCTGGGGAAACCCAACCAGATGGGCGGGGTACAAATAATAAATTATTATTATTATTATTATTATTATTATTACAAGGGCCTCCAGTCTAGTGGAGGACTCCACTAATGTATGTAGGGTGATGAGGACACAAGGCATTTTTTTATTAATTTCCACCCCCTTCACTGCATCCTCTGGTCCACTTCCCAAGCTATTCTAGAGGGTCCGCCAAGCATCCAAAGCAGATTTTCAGGGACACAGTGAAAGGAGGAATCGGCGAGGGGGGAAATTCACCTCCCCACATCTCTTAGTGGAATGCTCTTGCTGTGAGAGGCTTGGCTCCAGCCCAGGATAAATAATGAAAGGAGCGAGTCAAGAAGGCGCAGGCTTGTGGTTTCACAACTGGCCTTGTCGTGTGCTCAGTCTGTGTCCAATGTGAATCTTACCTAGACCTTTCCTGGTTAGAAGCCCTCACCAGAGACTTGCCAAACAGCACACAGGTTCTGGGTCCATCTTGGCCACAAACACAATGGACTGAGCTGTTGGAAACTATTCTGCCTATGCACAGAATTATAGTGTCAATTCTAAGCTCTCTCTCTCTCTCTCTCTCTCTCTCTCTCTCTCTCTCTCTCTCAATCTCTCTCTCTGTGTGTCTATGTCTGTGTATAACCATATCCCAGAATCATAGCGATGGAAGGGAGCAGAAAGGGATCTTTTGCCCAATGTGGGCTTAAACCCACACATCAAGTTTTTAGCTCTTTAGGTTGTAGGGGGGGAAAATGTCCTGAGCTCATAAATTAGAAGATGGCAGATTCTGCTTAGGGACAGTTGACTCTGTCGCTTTGGGTTTTTCTTCATTTCTCAGTTCCCCCCCACCTCAGTCTTAAGCTCATTTATGCACATCTCCACATCACTTTGATAGCCTTGTGAAAATTCACAAGGAGTTGAATATATGAATTCTACTACACATCTACTTGGCTGCATTGCAAAATTTGGGGAAAGTGTGAATTTCAAAGGATGGTTGTGTTTCAGATTGCACATTATATTTAGAAAGCTGCAAATTAGGTAGCAGCTTTAAATGTGAACAGAATCTTGTTTCTCCCTCCCTAAGTCATCGAATTTCACCACTTAGGGGGTTTGTTACAATCAAGCAGTACACAAAAGTTGTGAGTTCTCATCAGTGCAAGCAAGATTTCCTCTCCTTTTTATTTTTTATGAATAAGGAATTAGAATTAGCATTTTTGCTGCCTTTTCTGTTCAAAAGAATATGCAGAAGGGCCAGAATTGGAATCCTGGCAATAAAAGAAGCAATGGACATGAAAGCATGGGCTGCTAATTAAAAACCTTAAAATCATATCACAATGACTTTAAAATGAGAATGATCTCAGTCTAATCACATAATACTTTCCTTTGTCCTCTGGGTCATGCAGTCACTCAGATGCAATATTCAGGAAGCACATTTCATTAGACTAAATAAAGCTTCAATCATGTGTAAAATTTCCAAGTTGAATAGGCAGCCATCATATCATTCATCAGTCCCCATGTATTTAATGGGTGTAATTTCTTCCTCATATTTCTGTGTTTATTGTTTCATTTTTCTCTATAGGAATCCAGCCACCTTATCGAGATTGCTTGTTGTCAAGGCCAGGCTTGAGTAAATAATGCAGCTGAGGGTGGACTCGCTAATATGTTTCCTCTAGATTGTCAAGGAATGGGGGGAAATTTGATTGAACTTAGCCTGACATTCAAAGTGTTTGGATGCAGGGAGACTGCGCAGAGGGAGCAACGAGGAGAGGGAGGGCTTCCTAGCAAAACCTGCTGTTCGCTGTGAAATCTCAGCGCTTTATTAGAAGCTAAACGTGTAGCCTTGTCGGATCGTTATCTGTCACTAAATACAAGCTGCTGGGGATCACAAGTGGGCACTCGGATCATGCTCTCAGGCTTCTCAGATGTGCCTGGTTGGCATGATAACCACACAGTCCCTGCTGCACATGAGAATCCCTTGGATCTATCATAAATTATTATTATTATTATTGAGTTTATATACCGCCCTACACCTGGAGGTCTCAGGGCGGGTCACAGAAAATATTACAACATATATAATCAGAATAAAAACAACAACCCAATGACAACCCCTCCCCCCGAAAAGAGCCACATTTTGAAAGGGTACAGTGGTACCTCGGGTTACATACGCTTCAGGTTACAGACTCCGCTAACCCAGAAATAGTACCTCGGGTTAAGAACTTTGCTTCAGGATGAGAACAGAAATCGTGCTCTGGCAGCGTGCAGCAACAGGAGGCCCCTATAGCTAAAGTGGTGCTTCAGGATGAGAACAGTCTCAGGTTAAGAATAGATCTCCAGAGCGAATTAAGTACTTAACCAGAGGTACCACTGTACAGGATGTCAAACAGATCAACCAAAGGCCTGGTTAAAAAGGAACGTTTTTGCCTGGCGCCTAAAGATGTATAATGAAGGTGCCAGGCGAACTTACCTGAGTAGAGCATTCCTCAGATGGGAAGCCACTACAGAGAAGGCCCGTTCTCATGTTTCTACCCTCTGAATCTCTCAAGGAGGAGGCACATGAAGAAGGGCTTAAGAAGATGATCTCAGGGTCCAGGGGGGTTCATATGGAAAGAGGCGGTCCTTAAGGTATTGTGCTCCTGAGCCATTTAAGGCTTTATAGATCAAAACCAGCATTTTGAATTGGCCCCGGAAACAAATTGGCAGCCAGCGCAGTCGGACCAGAATCAGTGTAATATGCTCAAACCATCTTGGTCTGAGCAACCTGGCCACTGAATTCTGCGCCAGCTGAAGCTTCCTTGACACAGTAATAAAAATGTGACCTCCATGCTCAGAGACAATATAGTACTTTTCACTTGTGCAGAGGTATGTATAAGCCATGGTCCCCAACCACATGCCCAAGCCTATATGTAAAAAGTTTGTATGCATGATGCAGACATAGAAATGAGCACCTATGCATTGGGGATGGGTGAGATTTGCTGCTGTATTCCTGAACCCTCCAGAACCCCTTTCCTTGATTAAGCATGTGAATGGAGCAGTGCCAAGTAAAATTCAACCTTTCAAAAATTCCTGTTCACAGTGGTTAAAGTATGATTCAAGTTTATGCAACATTCTTAAACGGGTGAGGGTACCTCACAGTATTGCTGATTCTCTCTCTCTCTCTCTCTCTTTCTTTCTTTCTTTTTGTTGTTTATATGGCTTGGGCAGGAGGAAACATATTTTTTTGAAATATATGTAGGGTGGGCCTTTCCCTGGAAAGAAAAATTCCCAGTGGTCTGACTTCAAGGCTAATAAAAAATGCTTTATTGTTTCTTTTGTTGATCCTACTAACCAGACAGCAAGCCTCTTGGGCATAGTTAGGCCAACAAATTCAAGCTTGTGTATCCAGTGTCTCATACTGCTTTGGTTAAAAATCAGGTTCCCGGTGAAGAAAAAACAGCTCTTGGGTTCCTTGTGATTCCTCATTTGCCTTCTATCCAAGTTTGTGATGCAGACAGTTCTGCAATGGAAGTGATTCTTTAGCAGAGTCTAGATTTAGACTTTAATCCTATACACTTTTACCGGGGAATAAATAAGTCCTATTGAAGGTTTTGGGAAAAGATGAGTAGTGGGAGGACAGGATAGAGGTATGTAAAATTATACATGATGTGGACAAAGTATATATAAATATATATAAATATATATAAAATATATATATATAAATATATATATATATATATAAAATTACATTTCTGTACTATCCTTCATCCATAATAACAAATAAAACAACCCCCCCACCACCACCAAAAAAGCAGGAGAGGAATCTGAATGAAGCAGTGCTTTGGACACATCCATATTTCTGCAGCAGACACTGTAAAATCTGCCCTGGGTGGAGCAGACAGAGAGGTCATAAGTGTCAGAATAATTACATCTGAAAGGAAGCAGGAACAATGAGCATAGAGCAGGCATAACAACCACAGGCTTGATACTCTTTAGCATTACAGAATGCTTGGCATTTGTCAAGAAGCTGTCTCTGCGCTTCTGAAATATCACTGTGACAGCACTGATACAAGTGAAATGTGTTCATGAAACAATTGGGAAGCTCGCTTGCCTTAGATTTGCCATCTTTGCAACTAAAGTTCATATAATACATGAGTGGGATAATAATAATAATAATAATAATAATAATAATAATAATAATTTATTTATACCCCACCCATCTGGCTAGGTTTCCCCAGCCACTCTGGGCGGCTTCCAATTGAATATTAAAAACAATACAGCACCAGACATTAAAAACTTCTCTAAACAGGGCCACCTTCAGTTGTCTTTTAAAAGTAAAATAGTTGTTTATTGCCTTGACATCTGCTGGGAGGGCGTTCCACAGGGCAGGCACCACTACCGAGAAGGCCCTCTGCCGGGTTCCCTGTAACCTCGCTTCTTGCAGTGAGGGAACCGCCAGAAGGCCCTCAGCGCTGGACCTCAGGGTCCGGGCTGGATGATGGGGGTAGAGACACTCCTTCAAGTATACAGGACTGATCACAGTGACTGCTGTGATGACAGAGACCTGTAACTCATAATGGCTGCTTCCCGCATTGTTTTTGCTGCATACGCAGCACCAAAGGGACCTCACCAGGGTGCAAGGCTGGGCAGTGTGTATGGAGGTCCTGGGCAGCGCAGATGACAAGACCCAACTCTCACCCTTGATGATGTGGTCCAAAGGAAAGCAGAGGATGACATTTGGCACCAGCTTGGCTGCAAGAGTTGCCAGAAGGAGGCATACAAGGTGCTGTCCGACTGTCTTAGGGACCCTACTCTGGATTTGTTTGCAGAGTTTAGTCCTTAGCTCTTTCTTCTCCAAAAGATGTCCTGCAAGGCATCAGGGAAGTATTCTCCCCTCTACAGCACATGCAGAAACCACCTTACCGAGTGTTGGACACACCATTAGTCTCGTCCGCTCAATCTGCCAGAGCCTGTCTTCACCTGCAGTGGAAGTCCCTAACTCAGCAAAGGTTTGAGACCTTCAGCTACCCATATCTGGTTTAGCCGGTGAGTTGAAGTCGTTTCCCATGGTTGTGACTGCTGTCACATGCTGACAGCTTCTAGGAGCCACAGGTAAGAGCTGAGTGCAGGATGGGGACCAAAGATGGACAAACAAACCCAGAATAAGCACAATGTGTTCCCCACAAGAGGTGCTACCCCTCCCCATACACCCCATAAATCCCCACCATTGATATATGATATAATATGTGGAACCTTGTAAGAAACTAATGTCCCCTCCTAAGCCAAGGAAAAATATTTTGGGCATCCTCAAGTAGAAAAAGATCCCTCAACTTTTTCTTTTTCCCAACCAGTTTTTGACTGATATTGTTGCAATTTTGTATGTTGTATGCAACCTTTATGTGTTTTTATGAAAAGTGTGGCCTATAACTATTTAAATAAATAAGGAATGCAGGCACCCTTAAATGTCTAGAAGGCTTGAGGGTAGCCTGTTTGAAGTGGTGTCAAGGAATACCTACCATATAGGGACCGTTATTGCTCATGCTTACTCTATGGCTATGGAACGCGGGTGGCACTGTGGTCTAAACCACTGAGCCTCTTGGGCTTGCCGATTGGAAGGTCAGCGGTTCGAATCCTCGCAACGGGGTCAGCTCCCATTGCTCTGTCCCAGCTCCTGCCAACCTAGCAGTTTGAAAGCATGAAGTGCAAGTAGATAAATAGGTACCTCTGCGGCGGGAAGGTAAACAGTGTTTCTGTGTGCTCTGGCTTCCATCACAGTGTTCCATTACGCCAGAAGCGTTTTAGTCATGCTGGTCACATGACCCAGAAAGCTGTCTGTGGACAAACGCTGGCTCCCTCAGTCTAAAGTGAGATGAGCACCACACTCCATAGTTGCCTTTGACTGGACTTAACTGTCCTTCGCCTTTACCTTTTACCTTAGCCAGTCATCTACCTGTAAAAGATCCCTTCTTATGGGCCATTTGCCATGAATGAAGCCGACTGTGTGCCACTGTAAACCTCCTCAGTGAGAAGAGAGTAACCGCACGCAAAAGGGTAGGTTCAGGTGAGATGATCCATTTGCACTAGGAAAAAGGAAAGAAAACTCCCATTATAAAGAGGGAGGTCACATGTGCCAGTTCTTAGGTTGAACAGGTGCTATGCTCACTCTGACTTTGTTTAAATAAAACAGCAACCAGTTCGGTAGTGTATTTTAGACAAACAGCTTTGTTGTATCCTATTAATCAGCCCATTTTGCCCGATGCACAAAGTGGTCACCCTGTGGCGAGCAGCTGAAGGTGACTCGCACGTCTCTTTTCATAGATAACTCTTGAGGGCAGGATTGACATGGTCCGTGAAAATTAGTGCAGAAACTTTCATAACGAAAGGAAGATCTAATCTTTGCAACCATGGGGACTATATTTGGTGCATGGGAAGCAAACGGGAGTTTGGGAATTGCCCTTTCCATTTCAGCGGGACATTCACCAGGTGTGGCATTACTGAACAGGGAAATAGAGAATTTTGCTAACCTAGTATCTCCAGACTGCAACAATAGCAGTTGAATAGGCATAGACCCATATGCTTAACAGGACAAATAACCAGGACTTTATATGAGCCAGCTTGCTCTGTGCAACCTATATGGGGAGCAGATGGCCTTTGTTGTGGGCCCCAACTCTGGCTCAGAGGTTTCTCCAATTAGGTGGTCTGTGGTGTGTGTTAGCTCTTTCTACATATTACTTGTTTGGGATACTTGTTTAGGATGTTGAAGTTGCAAGTACACTTCCTGAGTGCAAACCTCAGGTTATTAACACGCCCTCAGACTCCCACAGTTTCCTTGTTTGAAAACGTCTCTCCTTGTAGAAATATAATGTTTACCAGTTCTTCTTTCAGGCTCCCTTTTCCTCTCCCAAGAAGATGTTGCTTATGCATCCTCTAAGAGGAAGTTAAAAGGAAAAATTAACCTGTCAGAGAGGAATAATAAAGCTTCCATCTTTTTTAATGTAAAAAGAAATAAAGCATAATCAAAAGTAACACATAGAACAGATCAAAACACAAAAATATAAAATACAGTAAAGAAAAATTCCACCCAACCAAGTACAAAAACATAAAAACTCCAACTTTTTCGATCATACTTAATTAACTTCCTTTCTTGGCTTCCTCACGCCTCCCTTTTTTGTGTTCCTCTTTACCCAATCAGATACAGCAAATCCTTACCCTCTTTCAGATCTCATTTCTAATTATTAAGTTCATTCTATTATGTCACCAATCTTTTCTCCTCGTATTTAATCACCTTTATAATATTATTTACTTTCGACATAATATCTCTTTAATCTTTCATCCTTTTCTATTACATTTTGCATACTTTTTAAGCTATGTCACTAATGCCTTATTATTTCCAAATCCAACATTATTTTAACATTCATAAACTTTACATTATTTCTGCAGATAGTCTTTAAACTTCTTCCAGTCCTCTTCCACTGATTCTTCTCCCAGGTCCGAGCTTCCATCTTTTTTAAAACACTTTCTTTTTTTGAAAGGCAGAGACTGGTGTGCTTTCCCGCCTCTTCATCAGCTCAGCAATCACTTCCATCATGACCATAGCAGCAGCAGCAGCATTCAAGGTGCCTCTTTGCCACTGAAAAGGGGGAAACAGAGACTCAAGCTGTGTCTCTGAGTGTGTGTTTAACATTGTTGCCTTGTGTTGATGTTGTTTAGTTATGTCCGACTCTTCATGACCCCATGGACCAGAGCATACCAGGCACACCTGTCTTCCACAGCCTCCCGCAGTTTGGTCAAACTCATGTTAGTAGATTCAAGAACACTGTCCAACCAACTCATCCTCTGTTGTCCCCTTCTTCTTGTGCCCTCAATCTTTCCCAACATCAGGGTCTTTCCCAGGGAGTCTTCTCTTCTCATGAGGTGGCCAAAGTATTGGAGCCTAAGCTTCGGGATCTTTTAATTTCGTGACTGCTGTCACCATCTGCAGTGATCATGGAGTCTTGCCTTGTAGCACATGGGTAAAAAGGTAAAGGTAAAGGGCCCCTGGACGGTTAAGTCCAGTCAGAGGTGACTATGAGGTTGCAGCGCTCATCTCACTTCTCAGACTGAGGGAATCGGTGTTTATCCACAGACAGCTTTCTGGGTCATGTGGCCAGCATAACTCAACTGCTTCTGGCCATGACGGAAACCAGGGGATTCAAACTGCCAACCTTCTGATTGGCAAACCAAAGAAGCTTTGTGGTTTAGATCACAGTGCCACCTGTATCCCTGGCTAGGGGACTGGCTAGGGGAAAGGAGCAAAGCAGTTAGCTTATTACATTTTTTTAAATTAAAAAATTCCTTTGCCAAGGACATCACAGGGGCACACATGGTCTCCTCCCCCCGTGTCGATTTTTGACACATGGTTGCTGATTTCATTTCCATCACAGTGTCTCCGTGGCACTCAGTTAGATCTGAGCCAAAATGAGGGCCCTCTTACAATGGAGATGCTCACCCCTGTGTGAACTGATCCCTCTTCTTGCAATGAGGACAGGGGAGAAACTGTGCACATACGCCCTCCCCATCTGTAGCCAATGAGCACTTTGCCAAGAGTGGGAAGAAGAAGAAGAAGAGTTTGGATTTGATATCCCGCCTTTCACTCCCTTTTAAGGAGTCTCAAAGCGGCTAACATTCTCCTTTCCCTTCCTCCCCCACAACAAACACTCTGTGAGGTGAGTGGGGCTGAGAGACTTCAAGGAAGTGTGACTGGCCCAAGGTCACCCAGCAGCTGCATGTGGAGGAGCGGAGACGCGAACCTGGTTCCCCAGGATTACGAGACTACCAATCTTAACCACTACACCACACCGGCTCTCAGAAGAAGGCCTTACACTATTATGGGCCTGTGGAAGCAGTTTGGTGCAGGGATACCAAAGTGGGGATGCCCAAAAACTCCAGTTTGGCCAGTTCTGGTGCTTTATTAAAGAAAGGTGGAAACTTACAACACAGCCTGCAAAGACCCACTGCTGTTACAGATGCAGGGTGAACACCGCAGCAGTGAGAGGTTGTCATGACTTGTTTGCAAAGTGCTAATATGTTAAGTTGGACCATAAAGAAAGCTGATCGCCGAAGAATTGATGCTTTTGAATTATGGTGCTGGAGGAGACTCTTGAGAGTCCCATGGACTGTAAGAAGATCAAACCTCTCCATTCTGAAGGAAATCCGCCCTGAGTTCTCACTGGGAGGACAGATCCTGAAGCTGAGGCTCCAACACTTTGGCCACCTCATGAGAAGAGAAGACTCCCTGGAAAAGACCCTGATGTTGGGAAAGATTGAGGGCACAAGGAGAAGGGAACAACAGAGGATGAGATGGTTGGACAGTGTTCTCAAAGCTACTAACATGGGTTTGACCAAACTGCGGGAGGCAGTGGAAGACAGAAGTGCCTGGCGTGCTTTGGTCTATGGGGTCACGAAGAGTCGGACACGACTAAATGACTAAACAACAACAACAATACGTTAAGTGTGACATACAAATACAGCATATGCCAGTTTGGACAGAACCTCCCATCAATCCCTCTGACCAATGTGGCAACTACCCAAGGTTTACAGAGAGGTCCCCTCTCTGGGCCATTAGCCCAGCGCCCCAGGGCCCACAGATAAGCACAGCACCAAAGCAAGCCAATTAGCATATACCAAAGCAAATGCATATAAAAACAGTGACAGACCTTGGGCATCCCCTGTGGTGCCCCTGACGCTCCACACCCAGTGCGACCAAGCCAGTTGCAACTCTCCTAAATCCATCTTGGGTATAAACATATGTGAGCTCATCCTTGCAGCAACTCCCATTGAGTCTTGGGGTTATCCTGACTACCAAGACGACATTTGCATGCCTTCTGGAACAGCCTCACCTTTGCTTCATATCCTTGAAAGCAGTATTTAGCCTGTAAAAGGGTGGGCAGAGAGGGAGAAGGCAATAAGCAATATACGGGCCCTGTCTCCACCATAAGGCAGGCATGTCACAAAACCTACACTACTGATGCTTGTTTTCATCCTCTGAATTCTGTGCAAATCTAAGACCATAGAGCCCCAGCAGTGGGTTGACCTCAGGCTGCTCCTACAGTCTAGTTTGCAATTCAGCACAAGCCAGCATCACAGGCTAATCAAGGATGTTACCAGAGGCCAGCCAAAAACCAAACCAAGGACTAGGTGGTCAGTGCCAACATCTACATTCCAATGTCAAGAATCGTCATCGTGTTGCTGTCTTGTTTGCTCCAAGTGTGCCCACATCCGCTGGCTCTCGAGCCAAAGCAACTGGAGGCCATTAAGTTTTATCCTGATTACCAGTCAGAAAGGGATTCTTGTAACTCTTTCTCCCCCAAACCACGGTCGCTTTTGCTGTTTTGAAAAACAAAAAGTTATTACATTAAGCCATGAAGTCCTGTAACTCGCTCAAAAACGGGGGAAATGACACATAGTTTCACCACCTAGTAACTAGTGGTTCAGCCTCCAGCATCAGGTAACACTAAGCAAGTAATAATAATAATTACAAAACATCATTGAAATATGAGCCTAATGTATAAGGTTCTCTACTCCCCACTAGGCCCATACTAACAGAAATATGTTTTTTAACCAAAAGGTAAACTGCTTTTTATTCAACCAGCTTCTGTTAGTAAGAGATTTCAATCATCGGCACTTACAAACTTAGGTAACATAGACTAAAGGAGTCACTTACTTTTGAAAGTATAACAATTTCCCAACATTCAACTTTTTTGCCCTGCTGCAAATATTCTCCATCATTTTTCTGTTGCAGTCATTCCTGACTTCCACCACCAAATGCCCTGGAATGACATGAGATCTTGGGCAAAATTTCAAAATGGGCCAAATTGTGAAATGGTGGCTAGGAGACCAACACAGCTAGCTGCTGGTGTCACTTGTAGCAGCAAAAACTACAAAAAAATTAGGAGAAGACAACAAAGCTGACCCCACAGGGTGTTTTTCCCCCAGCTGGAACTCACTTCTTAGGGGCGTTTTATAATAATAATTTATAATTTATAATAATAATTTTGGCACTTATTTGGTGTGGTATGTTCTGACAGCTCTTTAGGAATGTGAAGGTTGGGCAGCAGTGTCGCCTAAAAAAAGGTCAACAACCTGGATGGGTGCTCAGCAAGTTCCACCACCTCTTTTCTAGAAACAAAAGCCCTGGTTGATCCCTCTGGGGAATTTCAGTGAGATAATCTCCTTCCTACATGCATACACACACTTCTCTGCTCACAAGATGTTGAAGAATTTTGAGGAATCATTTGTGCATAGCTCTAGCCCTATCTTGGTCCTGAAAAAAAAATATTTCACGTAAGAAGTTGGTCCATATACTTGGACCTACATCAACAGTAAATGAGTTTATCTCGTGCACTGGTGGATTATGAAGATCAGGAATGAGGCCATAGATCAGATATAAGGTTACTGTGACTTTTCAGATATTGTTGGAGTACAAATCCAATCTTCCTTGACTACAGGCCATTCTAGTTGGGGCTGATAGGAGTCCAACAATTTCCTGAGGGCCACAAGTTCTCCATCTCTGCCGAGGATTATGATCCAGCCTATCCCTTCCAACAATATCTTTATCAATATGGGAGTCTCTAGGGTGCAGCCCCCTCCCCCATTACTCAGCAACATTGGAAGCCTGTGGTGTGTTGGGAAGGTTCCCCACCAAGTTCTCATTCCCATGCTAGGACCACCATTTCTGAGAAATGGAACAAATCTGATGTTGAGAGGGCGCCTTTGCTCTCAGATTTCCTACTGGTCATTGCTCCTGCCCATAAGGGGAGGTGCAAAGGATTTCAGTAGTTCCATCATTTACAGAGTGGACTCTGTCATTATACAACTCTAAAGGAAGACATCTTTCTTTCAGTTGGCTTTTAAATCGGGGATAGCTTATACTCCCTTCAGTTTGAGAACACTTTGTGTGGGGCATCGAGAATGAAGGAAAACAGTGACCAAAAAAAAAAATCACATGCAGAACATCTGGTCCAATACATCTCTTGCTAATAGTATAGAGTCACAAACACTATACACATCTGAGAGGGCTCACAGCTGTCCAAGAATCCCATTACTTTCCCAAAACTGGCATAAAAGGAGGAACAAACTATGACTTGTATAACTTAAGAGTTATAGAATGTGATTAGGCAAACCTTCAGAAATATGAAACTGCTTTCTGGACTCTGGAGCAAGCCTTTTGATGAGGCCCTCCAAGGCGAGGACCACCTTTGGCCTACTAGAATTTGGAGAAATAAAATACTGCTCTTATTAATGTCCAAGGAAGAAGCCAAACACAGGAACTGAAGACAGGAAACCCAGTATTTGTTTTACATGACAAGTATATCAGAGCTATAAAGCACTTAAAAAAAATATCAGGGTGTCAAGCAGTATTTATGTACAAGACTCTGTTCCATAGGGAGATGGGTTATTGGCATAAAGCCCAACATGTTGTGTGTACAGGGCCAGATTTGCTGTGGTATAAAAAGGAGGGAGAGGGAAATTGAAGGTCTTGCTCACAGCATCTTTTGATACTTGCTGTTTTGCCCTGGTTTTCTTTCTTTAGTTCAAATGGTATAACTCAAAAACTAGCAACACCAACAGGAATTGATCCAATCAATCAAGGATGTCACCTCACCTACTTGGTGTTTGGAATGTGCTTTGTCACGTAACACTCACAGGTTAAGAGAGCCCAAATCTCTCTATTTAAACTCTCACTTCTTTCAATGTTCCTTTTAGCTTTAAACTTTTGTCCTCCAGGAAAAAGCTATTCCTGGAAAGTTTGCTCCTTGTGCATAAACTTTTCCATATGGTCCCATTTGAAGCATGATGGGTTGCACTACTTGAAAAGTTAATGGAAAGTTTCCGATGTGAAAGAACATGTCACCTACCATGTTTTTACAGGACTTTCCATGCCAGTCATTGAGTTTATGAAGCAAAATCAGATGTTCACTATACCAATCTTAGCACCATTCCATTTATCCTCTTTAGTGTTGCAAAACCGTTTTGCTATTTAATCCTTAAATAATGTTGTCTTAATACCTCTGCATCTAGCACTTTTTTTATAATGACAGTAAGAAATCTGGCTTCTAGTTCCTGCACTTGGCACCTTTGAGGAAACTTTGGCTGTATATTTGCTATTTATTAGTAGTGAAGTTTACTGGCAAGTTTTATTGTACCTGGCTTGTCTTCTGTATTCTAGCAATTGATTGACATTATTATCAACTTATAGTGTGTCATGTTTTAGTGACTGATTCTGCCAATCTTGCAGTGGATCTGTACCAATATTTTTAAATCTGTATTTAACTGATTTAGACTACAATTGTAACCCTATTTAGCTATGAGTGAGGATGGGCAAATTGGTGGAGACTGTCATAGCTTTAAGAAATGTGGTTTATTCACCTGTTTACACCTTCAATCTGCATGGATGGAGTCCAGATCTTACAGTATGGTCATTTCAACAAGGGTTTGGCCCCCACAACAGTGCAGCCCTGGAGTCAAAGGCATCTCTCCCAGCCAGCCTGCCCAAGATGGATCTCTGTCTTCTCCCTCAAAGCATACCTTGCTCTAAAGTCTCTCGTTTCCTGACCACTTAAACACCCCCCCCCCCATCACCATGGCATCCTCTGTCTGTCCAGGCCCAAAAATTCCTCTTAGATGGGCCACCAACGCCTTACGTGAGACTGTCCTTAGACATCTGTTTTGAACACACGACTTGACAGTCCTCGCTACCGCTCTGTTATATTGTATATATGAACTTTGATTGGCTTACTCCTATAATTTGAATGATATCATTATTCTATTATATGTTGTTGTTGTTTAGTTGTTTAGTCATGTCCGACTCTTTGTGACCCCATGGACCAGAGCACGCTAGGCACTCCTGTCTTCCACTGCCTCCCGCAGTTTGGTCAAACTCATGCTGGTAGCTTCGAGAACACTGTCCAACCATCTTGTCCTCTGTCGTCCCTTCTCCTTGTGCCCTCCATCTTTCCCAACATCAGGGTCTTTCCCATGGAGTCTTCTCTTCTCATGAGGTGGCCAAAGTATTGGAGCCTCAGCTTCAGGATCTATCCTTCCAGTGAGCACTCAGGGCTGATTTCCTTCAGAATGAATCGGTTTGATCTTCTTGCAGTCCATGGGACTCTCAAGAGTCTCCTCCAGCACCATAATTCAAAAGCATCAATTCTTCGGCGATCAGCCTTCTTTATGGTCCAGCTCTCACTTCCATACATCACTACCGGGAAAACCATAGCTTTAACTATATGGGCCTTTGTTGGCAAAGTGATGTCTCTGCTTTTTATGATGCTGTCTAGGTTTGTCATTGCTTTTCTCCCAAGAAGCAGGCGTCTTTTAATTTCTCGGCTGCTGTCACCATCTACTAACTATTAGCCTACATGTCGTGTTTGTTCCTGTGTTGTGAGCATTTGGGGCAGATGTACATGGGAAAGGAACATACAAATTGAAATAAAAGGTAAAGGTAAAGGTACCCCTGCCCGTACGGGCCAGTCTTGACAGACTCTGGGGTTGTGCGCCCATCTCACTCAAGAGGCCAGGGGCCAGCGCTGTCCGGAGACACTTCCGGGTCACGTGACCAGCGTGACATCGCTGCTCTGGCGAGCCAGAGCCGCACACGGAAACGCCGTTTACCTTCCCGCTGGTAAGCGGTCCCTATTTATCTACTTGCACCCGGAGGTGCTTTCGAACTGCTAGGTTGGCAGGCGCTGGGACCGAGCAGCGGGAGCGCACCCCGCCGCAGGGATTCGAACCGCCGACCATTCGATCGGCAAGTCCTAGGCGCTGAGGCTTTAACCCACAGCGCCACCTGCGTCCCTTACAAATTGAAATAGCATATGGTAAAATAAAAGGATAAATTGTAGCTGATAACTTTCAAAAATGTGCTATATTTGGATGCCCACTTTTCTTTAAAAAAGCAAAACAAACAAACCTGGCTGTCTTTCGATGGAAGAGCCCCTTCATTTACAAAGTTGTCACTTGCAATCTTTTTTTCTTTAAAGCCAAACACTTGGAAGGAATTCCTAGATAAGGTAGGTGTGGACCAAAATAGTCGTTGACAGCCCCACAATTCACTCATTTCCTAACATAGCTGGCTGTGCACTGTATTTTAGCCTAAACAATAAGGTCATTGTTCGGACATGAAAACATGCCCAGTTTATTTAAAGGTTAGCAAGACTCAAAAGCTATAGGCACTAGCCAGGCTTTGGCATGCTCGGTTTTTTGTCATCGCAGGTAAAATGTTCCCAAAATGTCCACAGCTATGTGCAATTGATAGAAATATCATCAGAATCCTACTGCACATATTCTCAACCATGAACAAGGCATGGGTTGCTAGCATTTGCACGCACACATGCAAATTGTTGCCAGTGGTCTAGTTCTGACTGTAAGCAGGATGTTGACTTGGTTTGTACATTTTCCCCACTAAGGTCAAGTCTAAAAATACTTCAGAATAACTTCTTTTTGCACTTCATGAACTGTTTGGCATCCAAGGAGTCTGAGTCTCGCTATAGAAGACATTTCCATGTATTATGTAAAACTTAACAAGGGTCTTTAAATCTGGAGGGCACCTGTATTCTTCTCTCCTCCATAAATATTTCCAAAGATATATGCACCTGAATCAAAACAGAATTGAATTAGAACACATTTGGGGAGGGGAGGGAATGTCTTATAATGAATCATGTTCCTGAAGGTAAGAACAAAATTATTTTCTCTATCACAAGATGAAGGCTCTAGTACAACTGTAAAAAAGAAAAAGGTAAAGACCCCTGGATGGTTAAGGCCAGTCAAAGACGACTATGGAGTTGTGGTGCTCATCTCACTTTCAGGCCAAGGAAGTCAGCGTTTGTCCACGGACAGCTTTCTGGGTCATGTGGCCAGCATGACTAAACCGCTTCTGGCACAACGGGACACTGTGACGGAAGTCAGAGCGCATGGAAATGCTGTTTACCTTCCCGCTGCGGCAGTACCTATTTATCTACTTGCACTGGTGTGCTTTCAAACTGCTAGGTTGGCAGGAGCTGAGACAGAGCAATGGGAGCTCACCCCGTTGCGGGGATTTGAACCGCCAACCTTCTGATTTGGAAGCCCAAGAGGCTCAGTGGTTTAGACCACAGCGCCACCCACATCCCTACTCATTATCTGGAATGGAGCATGACCTGGTGGTCCTCTGCACGCGCTGTTCACATGCAGAGCACTTGCATCAGGAGTGGAACCATGAAACTAGCCCTGTCCCAAACAGTTCATGGATGGGCTAGTCCCATTCCTGATATTCTCACTCAGTGCCTTTCTATTTGGCACCTGATGATTCCGTGTCTCCATGCTGAAACCACAAAGAACATATCAAAAGCACCCTAGCACTCAGGAGAGGCTGTGCAAGCCCTTGATCTGGACTAACTGGTGGGCTGGATGAGAGCCAAGAAGTTTGGCTTGAATCTTGGCGAGACAAGAAGCACTGTGGGCGAGTGGTTTCTGGGTCTGGGTGAGGTTACATCCCCTATAAAGGAGCATGTTAGTGGTCTGGGGTACTCCAGCACTGTCACTGGAAGCTCAGATAGCTTCAGTGGCTCAGGTGTTCTTTTAATAAATAGCCTTGGCTGGTGAGACAGCTATGATCATTGTGTGGCGAGGCCCCGTTACCACCATATTACCTAAGGTACAAATAACCAGACAATGCACCGCTTATTGGGATTTTGGGATCAAAGAAAGCCACAACTTTATTGGTTACAGATATGAAAGGTTTGGCCATAGGCATTAAGGTAAGCAACGACACATGTTACTCCCGCCTGTCTGCCAGGAGTATTTCGAAGGGTGAAGCCAGCGGAGGGAGGGAACGCCCTATGACCTACGTCAAATCGGGGCAGCCCCCAAGCAGTCCTCGTTGGAGGAGTGGTATGGTCACAGCCCCCGTCAGACAGGAGTCACTCCTCCTGGATCCTTTTAACAGGATACCCTTACCCATGGAGGGGCAGGCGGGGGCTACAACCACCCCTGTAACCAAGACTAGGCTAACCCAATGCCTCAGAAAGTTGTGACTATTGCTATGAGGTAGGAGAAAACCCAAATGGCGGTGCCATTTTGCCAGATGGGAAAAATTCCTGACCGGCTCCTGAATCCGGCAACCAGCATTGTCCATAACAAGGTCGTACCATTGGTAAAGAACCCTAATCTGAGGGATGGTGGATGGGAGAAATGGCGCAGTGAGAGAGAGGCAGAAAGGCCGAGCTGGCCAGCTATTTATCCTTCCCCTGGGTGCAGTGGCAAACACCGCTATTAGTGGACTGGTACCACGCCCAGGTGATGCCCCCTGAATGCCTGCAGTTATTGGCCAATTCGGCGGTAGGAGTACTATCTGCCTGACAATAGGCTGGTTCATAGGGGAGACGTGGTGTCCGCCCACAAAGCAAAGCCACCCCCCCCCCCCGCGGAGGGTAAACAGACTTCCTTGACCAGGAGAGGTTACACATAGTTGTCCATCCAGTGGTTGTATGGCTTGATTACTGTCATCGGCTTTATGTGGTGCTACACTTTCCGGACCTGGGAGCTTCAGCTGGTATAGAATGTAAGCAGCCCAACTACTTGTGCAACAACTTTCTGACAGCAAATAACACCTGCACTGGCCAGCCTAGGATCAAGGTTTGGGACGTGGGTGGCACTGTGGTCTAAACCACTGAGCCTCTTGGGGTTGTCAGTCAGAAGGTTGGCAGTTCGAATCCCCACAACAGAGTGAGCTCCCATTGCTCTGTCCCAACCTAGCAGTTGGAAAGCACACCAGTGCAAGTAGATAAATAGGTACTGCTGCGGCGGAAAGGTAACCGGCATTTCCGTGTGCTCTGGTTTCCGTCACGGTGTTCCGTTCACCAGAAGCAGTTCAGTCATGCTGGACACATGATCCAGAAAGCTGTGGACAAACGCCGGCTCCATCAGCCTGAAAGCGAGATGAGCGCCTCAACTCCATAGTTGCCTTTGACTGGACTTAATCGTCCAGTGATCCTTTACCTTTTTTTAAAAAACAATATTTGGTACCAGTTTACAAAGCCCTAAACAACCTGGGTCCAGGGTTCCTTATAGACTTCCTCACTCCCTATAGGCCTGCAGAACTTCTGGAGCTGCCTCATGACCCAGAAATCAAATTCCTGTATGCTCATAAGAGAACATTCAACACAGTAGCCGCTTGCACTATGGATTTTGGCATGTCATGAACACATTTTTATTTTACCAAGCATTTGTTGAATATTAATCTTATCTGATCGCCTTTAAGACCCTTCTGTTTTACTTGGGATATATGCTGTTCTGAAATTGTTTCCATTCTAAATCATTTAGCAATCCATGCACGTAATCGATTCATAAATATTTAAAATAGATAAATAAAACAGAGTCAGTTTAATGGCTGCTGCCGAGAGAGCAGAGATGGCTCAAGAGATATTGACTAATTCTCCCGAATTAAAGGATATAAATAAAAGACACTTTTGTACTCACACCATCTTTTGAAGATGCCACACAAAAATGAATACTTCCAGATTTTTAAAATCGCATAACTAGCAAGGAAGACATCTGGAAGACTCATCGGCTACATGTAACTAATTCTTTTTAATGGTCTCAACTGGATAGCTTCTTCTATTTTAAATTAGATTTACTCTTAAGAAATAAGATGCGGTGTTCGTTTTTAACAGCACCACTGCATCTTGCCTAATGACAGTGATCTTTCCCTCATTTTTAAAGAATGTTAATGTTGCATGTTTTTTGGACGCGGGTGCCGCTGTGGGTAAAAGCCTCAGTGCCTAGGGCTTGCTGATCGAAAGGTCGGCGGTTCGAATCCCCGTGGCGGGGTGCGCTCCCGTTGCTCGGTCCCAGCGCCTGCCAACCTAGCAGTTCGAAAGCACGTAGGTAAATAGCAAGTAGGTAAATAGGGACCGCTTTCTAGCGGGAAGGTAAACGGCGTTCCCGTGTGCAGCTCTGGCTCGCCAGAGCAGCGATGTCACGCTGGCCACGTGACCCAGAAGTGTCTTCGGACAGCGCTGGTCCCTGGCCTCTTGAGTGAGATGGGCGCACAACCCCAGAGTCTGGCAAGACTGGCCCGTACGGGCAGGGGTACCTTTACCTTTACCTTTTTAATGTTGCATTTGCTAAGTGCATGGTTAGGAGCTTGGAGGACGGTGCCCACTTTTCTCTCCCTGCTTGTTCTCTCAAAGTAGATTTCACATTGTCTTTGATTCCTATGTTATGAAACCCCACTTCCCTCCCAGAGCTACAATTCCCAGAGTTCCATGAGAAGAGGGATTGGCTGTTAAGCCACTCTGGGAATTGTAGCTCTGGGAGGGAAAGAAAGGTCTCCTAACAACTCTCAGGACCCCTAACAAACTACAGCTCCCAGGGAAGCCATGACTATTTAAAATAGTATGAAGATGCTTAAAATATATGGTGTGAATGTGGCCTATAATAGCACACAGGGCCGTCTTTACCCGGGGCACTGAATTCTGGGGGGCGCCAGGTGCCCGCTGCTGAAATCGCCTAAGCTCTTAACCATCTACCTGTTATGAAATAATAAATAATTTTGATCAAGCTGACATTCAAAGCTGGCTGACGCTGCTGCCTCCACCCTGGCTGCTTTCTCCTCCCCGGAGTGCCTCCCTGAATGGAGAGGCATTGCTCTCTCACCTGCTATTGGCACGGCTCTGCATCCCTCTTCTTCTCCTTCCTCCTCCTGGGGAGCTTTTAAAAGCACCCAAATGTGAAGCTGCGCACCTTTGCGGAGCTCGGGCGCCTGGCTCTTGAGGGGCGATGGCAGCAAGACTCGGAAGAGCATGACGCTGCTGATGCCACCATGGCCTCACCTGCAACTGTAGAGAAGTGTATCTTGGGTGTAGACGCGGGGGTGCTGGGCGGATCTTTGCACCCCGGCGGCGCATATGGTAAAGACGGCCCTGATTGCACTACATGAATTGGCTGGTGTGTGATAATACTAATAATAATAACTGTATTATTTATTCCCCACCCACCTGGCTGGGTTGCCCCAACCACTCTGGACGGCTTCCAATGCATATAAAAACATATATAGTGAAAATAGCGGCAGTCTAGAAGCACCCTTTGTCATTTTTAGCTGCTTGCCACAAAAGCAGCAGAAGACTTCTCCCAGAGAATCACAAGTACTGCAAATAAGCATTGCAAAGGTTCAAAGTTTCAAATCAGCAAAAGAAATCGGATCTCCCTGTTGCACGTAGAAATGTCTTAAGAAGTTGCAAGAAAATTCATAAAAATTGTAATAAAGCAACACTGCTAGGGGACACTATTAAGGGACGTAAGATGCCCATGCAAAGTTGGGTTCATATAGGTTTGTTCATTTTAGATGTTAATACCTATTGCTACTTCAATAATAGCAAACTAATTGCAAGAAAGTGTTAATGATTGGCTTTTTAAAGGAGGGAAAAAGAGTGCTGATTACTAACTGTGATCTCAGTGGAAAAGAAGAATTAAGCATGAATAAAATTATTAAGCTGAGTATTGTTCACTGTTGGCCATGACTGCACAATCAATAAATCCCTGCGATAGTTGCATTGTCTACCTAGAATCATAGAACTGTAGAGCTGGAAGGAACCCTGAGAATTATCTAGTCCAACCTGCTCCAATGCAGGAATCTCAATTAGATCATACATGGCAGATAGCCATTCAACCTCTTCTAAAAGAAACCTTCAAGGAAAGAGAGTCCACCACCTCTCGAGGTAGTCTATTCCACTGTCACACAGCATTTACTGTCAGAAAGGTCTTCCTGGTGTTTGGTTGGAATCACCTTTCTTGTAACTTGGATCCATTGGTTTGGGTCCTATCCTCAGCAGCAGTTGGAATCCCACAACATCATCAGGAGAGCCACAAAATCCTTTGTAGGAACTTTACACTGTATGGAGACCTTGATCGGAGTTAGGTAGGTGTATTGGTGCAGAGACATCACCTTGCCGACAAAGGTCCATATAGTTAAAGCTATGGTTTTCCCAGTAGTGATGTATGGAAGTGAGAGCTGGACCATAAAGAAGGCTGATCACCGAAGAATTGATGCTTTTTAATTATGGTGCTGGAGGAAACTCTTGAGAGTCCCATGGACTGCAAGAAGATCAAACCTATCTATTCTGAAGGAAATCAGCCCTGATTGCTCACTGGAAGGACAGATCCTGAAGCTGAGGCTCCAATACTTTGGCCACCTCATGAGAAGAGAAGACTCCCTGGAAAAGACCCTGATGTTGGGAAAGATGGAGGGCACAAGAAGAAGGGGATGACAGAGGATGAGATGGTTGGACAGTGTTCTCGAAGCTACCAGCATGAGTTTGACCTAACTGCGGGAGGCAGTGGAAGACAGGAGTGCCTGGCATGCTCTGGTCCATGGGGTCACAAAGAGTCAGACACGACTAAACGACTAAACAACAACAACAAATGGGTGCTTAAAAACACAACAGTTCACTTTCTTGGGTTAGGAATGAAGAAGGGAGCTTGGACTTTTGTTTGCTCACTAAGGCACAGAGATCCCTCTGCCCGATCAACTTGCCCATTTAGAAGAATAAAAAAAGGGCTGCTAACAAAGCCACATCAGATGTTTGAGCAGGATTACACACACTTGCATTTAACCAATAGACCATAATTATAAAGGCAAGTTCACCTGATTAGTATCAACTTTACATCTTGTTTTCAAACCAAAGCCAAATATAATTAATAGGTATAAAAAAGTGGGAAGGAAACCACCATCACATTGCCTACAGTGGTTTTCTTTTAATGGGAGCAGATGGACAGTCTTCAGGCATGGGCTTCATTTATATATAAATAAAACAAATCAGGACTAGTGAGCCAGTTGTAATTAAACTGTGAAGTTAGCAATCATGTAGGGATGCTGCTCCCTCCCAACCCCCAGCCCTACAGGGCTCCTGTGTCTGTCAGGGCAGAATTCAGCAAGGGAAAAGTTATTCATCAACTGTGGGGAAAGCTTCTGAAGTGCGATTGTTAGGGGCCTGTTGGTCTCCCCAAAGAAGGTGCTCCTGGAGAAATCTTGGAATTGCTCTTCACATTTAAGACAGATGCAATTATCTGAGCATAGTAGTGACTACTGTTGGCTGAAAGAACCTCTGATTGCTCATCATAGCATAGTGGCAGATCATCTTTTCTGCATAAACAAGCTCCCAGGTTCAAGCATCTCCAGGTATGGCTAGGAGACACCTCAGCCTGAAATCCTGCAGAGCCACTGCCAATTAGTGTAGACAATACAGTGGTACCTCGGGTTACATACACTTCAGGTTACATATGCTTCAGGTTACAGATTCCGCTAACTCAGAAATAGTACCTTGGGTTAAGAACTTTGCTTCAGGATGAGAACAGAAATCGTGCTCTGGTGGTGCGGCGGCTGCGGGAGGCCCCATTAGCTAAACTGGTGCTTCAGGTTAAGAACAGTTTCAGGTTAAGAACGGACCTCCAGAATGAATTAAGTACTTAACCTGAGGTACCACTGTACTGGGCAAGATAGGCTAATGGTCTGACTGGTATATGGCAGCTTCTTATATCCTATACTTGTGGCTCCTCTTATTGCAGATACAATAATGTTGCTGAAGCCCAGGAAGCCTTATGCATCGAAGACTGGAAGATTATGACGAAGGGGATTACTGATCCAAAGAGACCCGGGGAACCTGGTTTTAACCCTTTGTTGTTATGGCTCCTCTGGTTCCCGTTTTCTTTTCAAGTTAGCACACCCATTGCCCTCCATTGTTCCGTGTTCCCCAGTAAATGCAAAAAGTTTTCAACATACCCCTCAGTTACAGATTGGGAACATTGGCCTGGTAAAACTCTACCCAACCTGGTGTCCTCCAGATGCCATTGGATTCCAACTCCCATCAACCTCAACCAGCATGGCTACACCCCTATCTGGACAGGGATAGCCTAACTACTGTTGTCTATCCGCTGGAAACCTCAGGGTTAGATTACTGCAATGTGTTATACATAGGGCTGTCTCTGAAGACGGTTTGAAAACGTCAGCTAGTGCAAAATTCAGCAGCCAGGTTGCTCACTGGAGCAAGACGGTTTGAGCACATTACACCGATCCTAGTCTGACTGCACGGGCTACCGATTAGTTTCTGGGCCCAATTGAAAGTGCTGGTTTTGACCTATAAACCCTTAAAAGGCTCAGGACCACAATACTTCAAGGACGTCCTCTTTCCATATGAACCTACCTGGACCCTGAGATCATCTTCTGAGGCCCTTCTTTGTGTGCCTCCTCATCGAGAGGTCCGGAGGGTAGAAACATGAGAACAGGCCTTCTCCGCAGTGGCTTCCCATCTGAGGAATGCTCTCCCCAGGGAAGTTCGCCTGGTGCCATCATTATACACCTTTAAGCGCCAGGCAAAAACGTTCCTTTTTAATCAGGCCTTTGTTGATCAACATCCTATACCCTTTTCAAATGTGGCTCTTTTGAGGGGGGGTTGTTATTGGGTTATTGTTTTTATTTTTATTTTATATATTTTGATCTTTTCTGTGAGCCATCCTGAGACCTCTGGGTATAGGGCAGCCTTTAAATTCAATACATAAATAAATAAAATAATGGTCAGGAATGTTGGGAACTGTGGTTCAACAACATTAGTGGGTGCTCAGGTTGGCCCTTGTCCATGAGTTAGGCTGCAGATATGGCAATCCCTGTGTCATTCAGGCAAGGGCAAACTGTGTGTGTGCACCAAATTACGAAAAACGTGAGTGGAAAAGGGAAGTTCTTCTCTTGCTGTGCTGGGCACAATCTGGCAAAAAGGGATGGGCTCTGGACATTCATTGCACGCAGGGATGGATCAGAGCAGAGCATAAATCACATAGTTTCTGCTATCCCAACTCTAAGTGTGCTTGAACAGATGTGTAGCCTCATGAATGGCTCATTTTGGACATAACACTAAACCATGGTTTAGTGCAGCCTTCACTACTATAGTGGCCTCCAGATATTTTAGTCTACATCTGGGAGTTGTCATTCAAAACATCTGGAGGGCATCAGGCTGACAAAGGCTGCTTTAGTGTTTTGTGGCCCAATCCTACCTGACCTTTAAGCAAGGAAAGAAGGGCACTTCGTGATCTTAAATAGCTGCAACCCATTTGTTTCTCCTTGCTGGGTCCTATCAACACGTGTGCTTATATCTCACAAAGTATATTTCAATAGATCACATGGCCTAATTAGAAGTGGAAGCAAAGTGTGCCATTTGCATATCTTCAACAAAGTGACTATTAACATGCAAGGTTTTGTACAGGGTTTATTTTTGCAACTTAGATAACACACACACATTCCAGCTCATTTTTGTGTGTATGACCCCTTTGTCTAGGTTATGGGTAAACAAAAGCTAAGAAAAAACAAAAACTAAATAACTATGTGATTTTAAAAGGCAATAAGAAAATATTGTGATCTAAAATAATAGTAACTTTTTAAAAAGAGGGTGCCAAAGCAGGGCCATGTAAGGAATGGTCTTTTTCCCATTTGGGGAAAAGGTTCCCACTGGAAACTGTTTAGAGTGCAATAATGAGTCATTGCCTAAAGAATCTTATCCCTGCATTATATAAATCATTGTTCATTCTGGAAAATAACACCACCAGCACATGGCATACAAATGTATTTATCGAAAACATGCCAAAACAATTTGTATAATTAGATTCAATTCAGTGAGAAATTTTGCCATTGAATTTGATAGACTTTAATACTTGTGGCTTCCTCTCCCTCCGATCATTAATTGGCTGAGAAATTCCTGCAATGGCAACAAATTAAACTCCAGACAGCTAATTCTCATTGATTATTAGCAGCTGTTGAGCTGGGTTTTTTTTCCTTTTAAAAACTTAACATTTGTGTGACACAGTGGTCAGCTTTAGTGTCAAGAATGAAAGAAACACTGGATCTTCATTACAAGGTTCGAAGAAGTGTTCAACATCCTATGCACATCACCCTTTTAGTCCTTCTTTTGAACAAATGAACTTTTAAATCCCTCCAATATGCTGACTCCAACCCTCCCTCCCCTTACACACATTCACGCGAATTCCATTCTGTACAAAATCAGCTGTAATGTTCGTTCCTCAGTTCTTATGCTGTATGCCTTAGACATGGCCACTAGGGGAGAGTTCCTACACAATGGTCATCAAGAGGCAATGTGCCTGCTTCATGCATCTGGACCAGTGGGAGAGTGGCCCTGGTGCATGAATTTAAGATGGAACTCTCCAGCTTAACCTGACTGAGTGCAACACAACCCTCTTTCCCTGATTTCAGTACAGCGCAACATAGGTTCTCCCACACACCCCAACCTGCATAAACCATATGGATGAGGGCTTTTTCACCTCTACATTTGGTCTTCAATAGGTGAATATGGATGCACTATGAGGTTGCAACTTAATATAATATGGGTGGCACCAATAGCACTGCCACCAGGCAAACGTATGTGTGCTGGTCCTGGGGGGGGGGGGGGTTACTGTGCTGTGTGGTCCATGTCCGGTCCGAGGCTGAAGCAGGGTCCAAGGCAGGGAGTCAGATGTGGTCAGGAATTCTGGCAGAAAGCAGGATAGGGTGCCGTCAGGAACAGGTAACCAATGATGTTGCTCCCGCAACCTGGGACTGGGCAGGCTGGCCTTTATCTCCTCTGAGGCATAGGGCAGCCCCGGTCCACAGGTGACTCGCCTCTCCTGGCCTGGATGCGAGCACTCCTCCTGCGAAAACTTAGTTCCCCCCGCCTCTCTGCCCTGAGCCTCTGCAGCTCCGGAGAGGCTGGAGGGTTACTGGACCCAGAGGCAACCTCACCTTCCCCGTACAGGGCTGGGAGAGAAGCACCTGCAAGCAATGGGTCCTCGATCACCTCCAGGGCCAGATCAGATGCAGCTGGTGTCTGCTCCTGAGGATCTGGCGTAGGTGAGGGCCCTTCAGGTTCAAGCCCCTGCCCCAGTTTAGCCAGCCCTGGAGGTGGGGATTCCTGCACAGGCTGGGATTCCTCAGGTTCAGCCTCTCAATCAGATTCCCAGGCCATCACAATATGATTTAAAAATTAAGAAATGCTTGCTTTGGTTAAGAGTTCTGGATGTGAAAATGATCTATGTCGTACGGTGTACTTGTAGTAGTGACCCTTCACTGGTATTTGTTGTCTCAGTACACAGTCAACCAGATTACACCTGGCAGCAACATTAAAGGTTAAGAGAAGAACAGGTTGTAGGGTTACTAACAGTTTGTGCGTAACATGA